>NW_026114852.1:0-40210 GCF_025201925.1 Gopherus flavomarginatus | reverse complement strand
TGTGTGGATCCCAACTGCTCCTGCCCCCCTCATTTAAGCAGAGGTGCAGGGTTACTGACTGAAAAAACGCCAGGGGCATCGTGGACATGGGTTGGCTGGAGGTAGGGTCTGGCTGCAATCCAGGGCAAAGGGATGCGGGGCTGGCGGCTTCAGGCAGGGGCGGGCATCAGAGGTTGGCTGGAGACAAGCAGGTGGGTATGGAGCTGGCTGCAGACAGGGGCGGTTGCAGGCTTTTGCAGGCTGGATAGGTGTGGGTGGTGGCTGGCTTTGGGCAGGGCACAGGGGGGGCGGCAGGAGTTGGCTGATGGAGACAGGGCAGGGGGTGTGTCAAGGAAGCTAGGCTGCAGGCTGGTGCAGGAGGGCAGGGAGGGGATGCGCCTGGGTGTGTTGGGCAGGGCAGGAAGGTGCAGGGCTGGCGGGAGGACAGAGACTGGCTGTGGGGCAGGGCAGGGCAGGGGGTTGCAGGGCTGGCTGGCAGTCAGGGCATGAGGCAGGGGCCGGTGCCAAGGATGTTTCTTGCACCAGGTGAAACTTCCAATTGCACCGTCCCCCCCTGACGCCCCCGCCCTGATGCCACCCCAACCTGTGGCAGCTCCCATCCTCTACCCTGAGGCATCCTCTTGTGGCAACTCTCCCGCTCTGCCCAGTGGCACCCCCCTTGCTCTAGCTCACTCCTGCTCTTAGCACAAGCACCCTGAGCACACCGTGGCCACATCACTTCTCCCGCCTCCCAGGCTTGCGGCGCCTAAGCCTGCCAGGCAGTCAAGCACCCTTCTCTGAGCCACAGCAGCCCTGACAGTTGACAATAGAGGCACCTTAACCCCTGAATTCCATCAATGTGTCCCCCTCCGGGGTCCAGCTCCGACCACCAGATACTCAGGGTATGTGTATACTACCTACCGAATCGGTGGAGAGCGATCAATCCAGCGGGGGTTGATATATCACGTCTACTGTAGATGCAACACATCAAGTGCTTTCACTTCGACTGCTGTACTCCAGCTCGGTGAGAGACGCAGGCAGAGTCTACGGGGAGCTGCAGCAGTCAACTCACCGCGACTGTGACATTTTAATTATAATCTAATATCTCATTGAAAGGTGACAGGGCCAGAAAGAGTTAATTAACTCACTTCACCGACTGACCTGATCCATGGGTGAACCTTAAGAACTGGTTAGCAAGATATGTAAATGAACAGAGCTTTGAAATGCAAGTCTGCAGTGTTAGAGGTAGAAGGGGAGGTGTTTGCTCAGGTCTTGTGATGTGAGCAAATAAGTCTTGTCTATTGCTATAGTTTTAATTCAAAGAGCAAAAAAGGAATATTAACATTTATGATGATACTTGAGTGAAATAGTATTAATGTCTATGTGTCTCTTTGAAGATTGTGGTAACATGTATTTGAACTGTTTGATGAATAAATTACCCTGTACAAATTGCCAGGATGTTTGGAAGGAGAGTTAAGCCTATTGTTTTCTCAGGCCGAAAGGCTGCTGGAAATGTATAAGAAGCCTGGGACACGATCCTTCTTTATCTCAGATCTGCTTTGGTTTTCAAGAGGGGGAAACTTTAAGCCACAAGGACTGAGATCCCCAGTCATCGACTGGAGCCACCCTGAATATGGACATTGGACTATAACCTATGGACTATTTCTAAAAGGACTTTTGGCTACTACAAGCTCACCTCTACTATGTATCTAAACCTCAAGAATTGAATTCAAGTCTATATGTCTATTAATCTTTTAACCAACACTCTCTCTCTTTTCTTTTCTAATAAATTTTAGCTTAGTTAATAAGAATTGGCTATAGCATGAATTTTGGGTGAGATCTAAGTTATAATTGAACCTGGGTATGTGGCTGATCCATTGGGATTGGAAGAATCTTTTCTTTTATATGATGAAGTAAGATTTTCAGAAATCATCATCATATCTGACAGGTGTGTCTGGACGGAGGCCTGAGGCTGAGTACTTTAAGGGAACTGCTTGGTTTAAACTTCTATGCAACCAGTGAGGTACTACAGAAGCTGTTTTCTGCTGGCATGTTAAATCTAAGAATTGAAATCACCACCAGCATTTGGGATTTGTCTGCCCTGTTTTGTTTACAGTTCACCCTGATTGAGTGACCTCAGCTGGCTCCCACAGGCAGCACCATAACACCTACATCCAGGCTCTAGGGATCCGGGGGATCTTAGGGGCCTTGGGGTGCACAGATACCTAAGTCCAGGCCGTAGGGGTCCCGGGGCGGTTTAAAGAATTTTGGGGGGGACACAGATACCAATTTCCAGGCTTTAGGGGTCCCAAGGGGCCTTAGGGGGTTCGTGGGGTGCACATATTCCTAAATCCAGGCTGTTGTGGTACCAGGGGGGCTTAGGGGCTTAGTGGGGGGCATAGATACCTACATCCAGGCTGGAGGCATCCTGGGAGACTTAGGGGATTTTTGGTGGCCCAAGATACCTATGTCAAGACTGTAGGGGTACCAGGGGATCTTAGGGGTTCGGGTGGGCACAGATACGTTTGTCCAGGATGGATCGGTCCCAGGGGGGTGGATTAGAGGTTTCATGAGGGGCACAGATATCTATGTCCAGATTGTAAATATCCCGGGAGGGGGTTGTGGGGTTGTGGGGGTACAAATAACTACATCCAGGCTGTAGGGGTTCCTGGGGGGTTAGGGTGTTTCTGAGGGGCACATATACGTACATGCACACTGGAGTGTTCCAGGGGGCTTCTGGAGTCTATATGGGGCACAGATACCAATGTCCCAACTGTATAGGTCCCTGAGGGGCTTAGGGGGTTTGTGGGGGGCCAGTTACCTAAGTTCAGGCTGGAGGGGTCTCCAGGGGTCTTGGGTGTTTGGTGGGGGGCACAAATACATACGTCCAGGCTGCAGGTGTCCCAGCGGGGCTTACGGTCTGTCACGGAGTGTGGGGGAGTCCGGTTTGCCTCCCCTCTTCCTGGGACTCACGGTGACTCTCAGCCAGCCTGTAAAACAGAAGGTTTATTGGACAACAGGAGTGAAGGATACAGCAGAGTTTGGAGGCACAAGCAGGACCCCACAATCGAGTCCTTCTGGGGGTTTAGGAAACATAGTTCCCAGTTTGGGATTCCCTGAATTCCAACCACTCAGACCAAAACCGAAACTAAACTAACCCAACTCCCTCCTGCTGGCCCCTTCCTGTGTCCAGCATCCCGGGCAAGGCTGCTCACCTTCTGCCCGCTGCCTAGCTCGAGTTACAGGCTGAGCACATGTCCGCTCCTAAAGTCACCACCTTTTCTCCCATCTGCCACACAGACAGTCCCTACTCCATCACAGTATGGCATAGAGCGTTTGCTGCATGGAGCAACAGTGATACCGTGTGGCCAGGCAGGGTAATGCACAGAGCATTTCCCCCACGGAGCAACAGTGACATCATGTGGCCATGCAGGGTAATGCACAGAGCATTTCCTGCATGGAGCTACAGTGACACCGTGTGGCCATGCATGGTAATACACAGAGCATTTCCCCCATGGAGCAACAGTGACACTGTGTGGCCACGCAGGGTAATGCACAAAGCATTTCCTGCATGTAGCAACAGTGACACCGTGTGGCTATGCAGGATAATGCACAGAGATTTCCCTCATGGAGCAACAGTGACACCGTGTGGCCACACAGGGTAATGCACAGAGCATTTCCTGCAAGGAGTAACAGTGACATTGTATCAGAGGAGAAGCCATGTTAGTCTTTTCTGTAAAAGCAGCAAAGAATCCTGTGCCACTTTATAGACTAACAGACGTTTTGGAGCACGAGCTTTCGTGGGTGAATACCCACATGGGCTTTTTTTGAGGGTCGAAATGACAGTCTGGACCTCTACATTGAATGCTTCTGCAACGTGCACAGGCAGAAATTGTGGAAAAACAACATCGCTTGCCTCATAACCTAAGTCGTGCAGAACGCAATGCCATCCACAGCCTCAGAAAGCACCTCAGACATTATCATAAAAGAGGCTGCCAAAGGAGGTGCCGTTGTCATCATGAACAGGTCTGACTACCAAAAGGAGGCTGCCAGACAACTCTCCAACACCAAATTCTACAGGCCACTTCCCTCAGATCCCACTGAGGAATACACTAAGAAACTGCACCATCCACTCAGGACACTCCCTACACTAACACCGGAACAAATCAACATCCCTTTGAGCCCCCACCAGGGTTATTCTATCTACTACCCAAGATCCACAAACCCAGAAATCCTGGATGCCCCATCATCTGGGGCATTGGCACTCTCACTGAAGGACTGTCTGGATATGTGGACTCTCTGCTCAGACTCTATGCCACCAGCACTCCCAGCTATCTCTGTGACACCACTGATTTCCTGAGGAAACTACAACGCATTGGTGACCTTCCAGAAAACACCATCCTAGCCACCATGGATGTAGAGGCTCTCTACACGAACATCCCACACACAGATGGAATTCAAGTTGTGAAGAACAATATCCCTGATGATGCCACAGCACGATTGGCTGCTGAGCTCTGTGCCTTTATCCTCACACACAACTATTTCAAATTTGATGACAATATATATCTCTAGATCAGTGGCACAGCGATTGGCACCCACATAGCCCCACAATATTCCAATATTTTTATGGCCGACCTGGAAGAACGCTTCCTCAGCTCTCGTCCACTCACGCCCCTTCTCTACCTATGCTACATTGATGACATCTTCATCATCTGGACCCATGGGAAGGAGTTTCTGGAAATATTCCACCATGATTTCAACAGCTTCCACCCGACCATCAACCTCAGCCTGGACCAATCTATATGGAAGGTCCACTTCCTAAACACCACGGTGCAAATAAGTGATGGTCACATTACCACCACCCTATACCGAAAACCTACCGACCGCTATGCCTACCTTCATGCCTCCAGTTTCCATCCCGGGCACATCACACGATCCATTGTCTACAGCCAAGCACTGAGGTACAACCGCATCAGCTCTAACCCCTCAGACAGAGACCAACACCTACAAACTCTCCACCAAGCATTCTCAAAACTACAATACCCACACGAGGAAATAAGGAAACAGATCAACAGAGCCAGACGTGTACCCAGAAGCCTCCTACTGCAAGACAAACCCAAGAAAGAAACCAACAGGACTCCACTGGCCATCACATACAGTCATCAGCTAAAACCTCTCCAATGCATCATCAGGGACCTACAACCCATCCTGGACAATGATCCCACACTTTCACAGGCCTTGGGTGGCAGGCCAGTCCTCACCCACAGGCAACCTGCCAACCTGAAACATATTCTCACCAGTAACTGCACATCGCACCATAGTAACTCTACCTCAGGAACCAATCCATGCAAGAAACCTCGGTGCCAACTCTGCCCACATATCTACACCAGTGACACCATCACAGGACCTAACCAGATCAGCCACACCACCACCGGTTCATTCACCTGCACATCCACAAATGTAATGTAAGCCAGTATATGCCAGCAATGCCCCTCTGCTATGTACATCAGCCAAACTGGACAGTCGCTACGGAAAAGGGTAAACGGACACAAATCAGATATTATGAATGGTAATATACAAAAACCTGTAGGAGAACACTTCAACCTCCCTGGTCACACTATAGCAGACCTTAACGTGGCCATCCTGTGGCAAAAAAACTTCAGGACCAGACTTCAAAGAGAAACTGCTGAGCTTCAGTTCATCTGCAAATTTGACACCATCAGCTCAGGATTAAACAAGACTGTGAATGGCTTGCCAATTACAGAACCAGTTTCTCCTCCCTTGGTTTTCACACCTCAACTGCTAGAACAGGGCCTCATCCTCCCAGATTGAACTACCTCGTTATCTCTAGCTTGCCTGCATATATATACCTGCCCCTGGAAATTTCCACTACATGCATCTGAGGAAGTGGGTATTCACCCACGAAAGCTCATGCTCCAAAACGTCTGTTAGTCTGTAAGGTGCCACAAAACTCTTTGCTGCTTTTACAGATCCAGACTAACACGGGCTACCCCTCTGATAAGTGACACCATGTGGCCACACAGGGTAATGCACAGAACATTTGCTGCATTGTGCAACAATGACACCTTGTGGCCACGCAGGGTAAGGCACTATCGATTTCCTGACTGGAGATACAGTGAGACTGTGTGGCCACACGGAGTATTGCACAGAGCTTTTCCCGCATGCAGCAACAGTGACACTGTGTGGCCACACAGGGTAATGCACAGAGCAGTTCCCGCATGGAGCAACAGTGACACTGTGTGGTCACCCAGGGTAATGCACAGAGCATTTCTCTCATAGAGGAACAGTGACACCGTGTGGCCACACAGGGTAATGCACAGAGCATTTCCTGCATGAAGCAACAGTGACACTGTGTGGCCACTCAGGGTAATGCACAGAGCATCAAACCTATGTAGAGGCTGTAGAGATCCCTGGGGGGCACAGATAGCTGCATCTAGGCTGGAGGCATTCCAGGGGGGATTAGAGGCTTCATGGGGGACACAAATATCTACATCCTGGGTGGAGAGGTCCGTGGATGGCTTAGGGGGTTGTGGTGAGCACAGATACATATGTTCAGGCTGTAGTGGTCCCTAGGGGTTTAGGGAGTTGGTGAGGGGCACAGAAACCTATGTATGGTTTGGAGGGGTCCCTGGGGGACTTAAGGTGTTGTGGTTGCACAGATACCTACGTCCCAGTTGGAGCGGGACCTGTGGAACTTAGGGGGTTTGTGTGGCATACACATAACTACAACCAGGCTGGTGGGGGCCCTATGGGTCTTAGGGGGCTTGTGGGGGGCAGAGATACCTATGTCCAGGCTGGAGAAGTCGTGGGGAGGGCTTAGGGGGTCCTGGAGGTCACAAATATCTATGTCCAGGCTGGAGGGGTTCTGGGGGTATTAGTGAGTTGTGGGGGGGTACAGATACCTATTTCGATGCTGTAGGGGTCCCGGGGTTTCTTTTGGGCATTTTGGGGTAGAGATACCTATGTCCATGCTGTGGGGTCGCTAGGAGGATCAGTATGTTTGTGAGGGTGCACAGATACCTACGTCTAGGCTATAGGGATCCTGGGGGGGCTTAAGGGTTTGTGAGGGGCACAGATACATTCATCCAGGCAAGAGGGGTCCTGGGGGCCTTAGGGGGTTCGTGTTGGGCACAGATACCTGCGTCTAGGCTGGAGTTGTTCTTTGGGGCTTAGGGGGGTTGTGGGGATCGCAGATAACTATGTCGAGGCTGGAGGGGTCCCATCGTGGCCTAGGGGGTCTGTGGGGGGCACAGATACCTGCATCCAAGCTGGAGGGGTTTCTGGGGTCTTAGGAGGGTTGTGGGGGCACAGATACCTATGTCTGTGCTGGAGGGGCCCAGTCGTGGCTTTGGGGATTCGTGGTGTCAGAGATACCTACGTCGAGGCTAGAGGGTTCCCGGGGGGATTAGCTGTGTTGCGGGGGAACAGATACTTACGTCCTTATTGTAGGTGGCCCTGTTTAGCTTAGGCTGTTTGTGGGGATCACAGATACAAACATCAATGCTGTAGGGGTCCCGAGGGTCTTTGTGGGGCTCTGGGGTCACAGATACCTACCTACAGGCTGGAGGGGTCCTCTGGGTCTTAGGGGGTTTGTGGGGCATACAGATGCCTACATCTGGGCTTGTGGGTTCCCTGGGGGCTTAGAGGTTTGTGGGGAGCACAGATACCTTTATCCAGCCTAGATGGGTCCCAATGGGATTAGGGAGTTGTGGGGGGCACAACCTACGTTAGCAGAAGCAGGATGAACTCTACCCTGACATCTGGTGGTGAATTATGGCGAGTGTGGAAAAGAATTTCAGGGGCTGATCGTGTCTGCATAGGCACACTCACTCCGCCTGACACAACTACGGCAGCCTGGGATAGTTGCTTTGGCAGCTGTGGTATCCCCAGTTCATTTGTTGATGGGGCATGAGATGAGGAGTGTTGTCACCCTGATTGTGTGGATGAGAAACTGTGATACTGCTTTGAGACAGTGATCCTCACCATCAGTTTAGTGGCACTCGCTAGACAAGGGAGAGGGCTCCTTGGGTGAGCCAGAAACACCAATTGTATTTTCTTTTCTGTTAACAGTTGAATAGTAGAGCTGATTTTTGATTGTCTTAAGAATTGAAGTTCTAGGTTCCTGAACTGACATTCCTGAAGAGTTGTGTTAGCTAATGGGGGAGTCTGAAACTATATTGTGGAGCAGAACAGCTGATAGAGAAAAGTAGTTTGTGGAATGGGGGGAATAGCCCATAGAGGGAAATGAGCTGAGCAGTTTTCTGGGACAGTTTCAGCAGATCACAGATTGGCTGGTGAAGCAGAGTAGCTGGTGGGAAAAGCCAAAGTAGAATCCCACGGAGAGGCAGGGCGGTTGGCAGTGGACCACGTAAGGAGCCCCTTTCTACCCAGGCTGGCGGGGGAAAACCCTGCAGATAGACTCTTGAACTCTGGGGCTGTGGGACTTTGGGTGATTTTGTGGTTGCTGGACTCTTGAAACATTTGAGGTATCGGACTTTGGAGTCTTGGGGTTGATTTGGGGATTGCTGGACTCAAGAGCCCAGGGAAAAGGACAAGGCCTTGTTGAGGTGTTTTCCCAATTTAATGCTATTTTGTTTATCTCACATTAGTGAACGTTTTATGCTACACCCAAACTCGGTGTTTGCGAGAGGGGACGTATTGTCTCTTTGAGGCACCTAGGGGTGCGTATGTATAATTTTCTCAGGTCACTGGGTGGGGGCTCGAGCTGGTTTGAATTACGTTGTAGGGAAGGGACTCCTATGTATTGAACCCAGTCCTTACTGCTATCAATTCAGTCTGGCAGAAGGGTTCCACGTATGTCTAGGCTGTAGGGGTCCCTGGGGGGCTTAGGGGGTTCGTGGGGGGCACAGATACCTAGGTCCAGGCTGTAGGGGTCACTTGGGGGCTCAGGAGTTCGGTGAGGGGCACATATACCTACGTCCAGGCTGCAGGGGTCCTCGAGGGGCTTAGGGGGTGTCACAGAGTGTGGTGAGTGTGTGCACCCCTCTTCCTGGGACAAACAGTGACTCAGCCAGCCAGTAAAACAGAAGGTTTTTTTGGCCAACAGGAACGAAGGATACAACAGAGCTTTTGGGCAGAACCAGGACCCCTCAATCGAATCCTTCTGGGGATTCAGGAAGCTTAGTTCCCAGTTTTGGATTCCCTGAATTCCAACAACCCAGTTCCAAATCAAAACTGAACTAACTCCCTCCAGCCGGCCCCTTACAGTGTCCAGCTTCCTGGGCAAACGTGCTGACCCCCTCCCCCATGCCTGGCTCGAGATACAGGCTTAGGTCCTGTCACTCACCTTAAGTCACCCACTGTTCTCCCATCCCCCAAACAGACAGTCCCCACTCCATCACAGTAATGCACAGAGCATTTCTCTCATAGAGGAACAGTGGCACCGTGTGGCCACGCAGGGTAATGCACAGAGCATCACACCTATGTAGAGGCTGTAGAGATCCCTGGGGGACTTAGGGGTCATGGGAGGTACAGATAGCTACGTCCAGGCTGGAGGCATTCCGGGGGTCTTAAGGGGGTTTATAGGGTCACAAATACCTACGTCCAGGATGGTCGGGACCCTGGGGGAGTTAGGGGGGTTATGGGGGGCATAGATACTTGAGTCGAGGCTGTAGAGGTCCTGGTGGGGATTAGGAGCTTCGTGGATGACACCAATACCTATGTCCGCCTGGAGGGGTCCCTGGACGGCTTAGGGAGTTGTGGTGAGCACAGTGGTCCCTGGGGTTTTAGGGAATTGGTGAGGGGCACAGATACCTATGTATGTCTTGGAGGGGTCCCTTGGGGGGCTTAGTGGTATTGTAGGGGACACAGATACCTAAGTCCAGGCTATAGGTATTCTGGGGGGGCTTAGAGCATCGAGGGGCACAGATACCTACATCCAGGCTGGAAGGGTCCCAGGGGGCTTAGGGGGTTTGTGGGGGCACAGATATATATGTCCAGCCTGGAGAGGTTTTGGGGAGGATTAGGGGCTTTTGCAGATGGCAGAGATACCTATCTCCATTCTTTAGGGGTCCCTGGGGGACTTAGGGTTTTTTTGGGAGGCACAGATATCTATGTGCAGGTTGGAGTGGTTCCTGTGGGGTTTAGAGGTTCCTGGGGGCACAGATACCTAGGTCCATGCTGTAGGGATCTCCGGGTGGATTAGGGGTTTTCTGGGGGCACAGATACATAAGTCTAGGCTGTAAGGGTTCCTGGGAGGCTTAGGGGGTTTGTGGGGGGCAGAGATACCTATGTGCAGGCAATCGGGCTTCCAGGGGGAATTAGTGTGTTGAGGGGGCACAGATACCTAGGTCCTGGCTGGAGGGTTCCCGGGGAGTTGGGGGCTTAGGCAGTTTCTGAGGGGCAGAGATACCTGCATCCAGGCTGGAGGGTCCCTGGGGGGCTTAGTGGGTTTGTGGGGAGCACAGATACCTAAGTCCAGGCTGGAGGTGTCCAGGGGGATCTTATGGGGTTCGGGGGGATACAGATACTTATCTCTAGGGTGTAGAGTTCCCTGGTGAGCTTAGGGGGGCTTGGAGGGCCCCAGATACCTAAGTCCATGCTGTAGGCGTCCCTACAGGTGCTTATGATTTCATGGGGTGCCCAGATACTTATGTCCAGGCTGTAGGAGTCCAGAGGGACTGTGGGGGTACTCACTCACTCACTCACGCCCATCACCCCAATCGGGGTATGGGCCGCCAACAACAGATCTTCAGAGTCCTCTATCCTGGGCCATTCGTTCTAACTGGTTCCAGGTATAGCCCATTTTTTTGCTATCAGCCTGAAGGTCACGTTGCCAGGTGTTTCTTGGACGGCCTCTTTTCCGCTTGCCTTGGGGGTTCCACCGCAGTGCCTGTCTGGTGCCTCACGTTCCATGTGCCTATAGTATTTCTCCTGGTTGCAAGAAGGGTAATCGGCTTAGTGGCTTCCTCATGGCTTTTACCATGCAGCGTCATGCATCTTCGAATTGAAGACCCTTCTTTTTCCAGGGTAAAAGTCTCTGTTGTCTCTATTGTTGCCGTTTCTGTAGCACGTTGATTTTTTACGAGGTGGAGTTGCTAGCCCCACTCCCAACCCTCCTCCGTTATCCTGACTTGGGACAGGCAGATGGCCCCAAAGGACCTCTCTGGTGGAGTTTGTGGGGGTACAGATACCTACATCTAGGCTGGAGGGCTCCTGAGGGGTATAGGGGGTGTGTAGGGGGCACAGATACCTAGGTCCAGGCTGTCGGTGTCCCAGGGAGATTAGGCGGTTCACTGGTGGCTCAGATACATCCAGGCTGGATGTGACCCGAGGAGCTTAGGGGATTCGTGGGGTGCTCAGACACCTGTGTCCAGGCTCTAGGGATCCCTGGGGGCTTAGGGGGTTCGTGAGGGTCACAGATAGGTATATCCAGGCTGAAGGGGTGGCTGGGGCATTTAGGGGGGTTGTGGGAGCACAGATACCTATGTCCAGGCTAAAGGGGTAATGGCGGTTCTTAGGGGATCGGGGCAGACACAGATACCTACGTCCAGGGTCTAGGGGTCCTGAGGGGATTGGGGTAGAGGGGGGAACAGATGCCTACGTCATAGCTGGAAGGGTCCTGGGTGGTTCAGGAGGTTTCTTGGAGTCACAGATACCTACGTCCAGGCTGTAGGGGTTCCTGGGGCATTAGGGGGTTTCTGGGGGTCACAGATACCTACGTGCAGACTGGAGGGGTCCTGGAGGGCTTAGGAGATTTATGGGGGGCACAGATACCAACGTCTTGGCTGTAAAGGTCCCTTTGGGTTCGTGGGGGGCACAGATACCTACATCCAGGCTGTAAGGGTTCCTGTGAGGATTAGGGGGTTTATGGGGGGCACAGATACCAACGTCCTGGCTGTAGATGTTACTGGGGCACATAGAGTGGCTGTGATCGCAGATATTCCTACATCCAGGCTGTCGGGGTCCCGTGGGGGATTAGGGGGTTCGTGGGGAGCTCAGATACCTACATCCAGGTTGGGGATGTCCCAGGAAGGATTAGGGAGTTTCTGGGGTGCACAAATACCTATCTCCAGACTGTAGGGGTCCCTGTGGGCCATACGGGTTTGTGGAGGGCAGAGATAACTATCTCCCAACTTAAGGGGTCGCTGGGGAGGCTTAGATGGTTTGTGGGGGGCCCAAATACCTACGTCCAGGCTCGAGAGGTCCCTGGGGGGCTTATAGGGTTCGTAGGTGGCACAGATACCTACATCCAGGCTAGAGGGGTGGCTGGGGGTCTTAGGGAGGTTGTGGGAGCACAGATACCTAACTTCAGGCTATAGGGGTCCCGGGGGTGCTTAGAGGTCGGGGCGGGCACAGATACCTACGTCCAGGCTGTAGGGGGCCCGGGGAGCCTTAGGGGATTGTGGGCGGCACAGATACCTAACTTCAGGTTATAGGAGTCCCAGGGGTGCTTAGGAGGTGAGGGGTCGCAGATACCTATGTCCAGCCTGTTGGGGTCCCTTGGGAAGCTTAGGGGGTTGTGGGGGTAAAGATACCTACATCCTGGCTGAAGAAGTCTTCAGGGGGTTCGTGTGGGTCAGGGATACCTACGTCCAGGCTGTAGGGATCTTGGAAGGCTTAGGGGGTTTCTGGAGGTCACAGATACTTCTGTGCAGACTAGACGGGTCCCGGGGGGATTAGGAGGTTTATGGGGTGCACAGATGACAACTTCCAGGCTGTACAGGTCCCTGGGGCGCTTAGAGGGTTGTGGGGGGGCACAGATACCTATGTCCAGGCTGGAGGTGTCCCTGGAAGGCTTAGCAGTTCATGGGGGCACAGATACCTATGTCCAGCTGAGCTTTTCCCTGGGGGCAGCCTGTGCGCAGCTGCGATCAGCTGTTTGCTGGGCAGGCTCCACTCAACTGCTCCCCTCTTCCTGCTCCTGCGGGGGCTGAGTGATTCCCCCCCCCAAACAGCCTCAGGGTTCGGGGAGGGAGCTTAGGGGGAGGAGAAGCGGTACAATACGGTAATTACAGTAATAATGATAATTACTGCACCCAGGAGAGGTGAGGCATTTTAGAACTCATTACTCAAAGAACTGAATTTAAGCATAAGACAGAAATAAAATGATGAAATGCACAGACCTGTTAAAAAGCTCCCGAGACGGGAACTTCAGCCCCACATCTTCTGCCAGGGTCCAGGGCTTCTCCTCCCTGCCCCAGGGTGGCTCCTCTCCCACTTCATCCCCCTCACTGCAGCTCCTGCTGGGGTCTAGGCTTCTCCTCCCCCACGCCCCCTCCCCAGCGTGGCTCTTGCCCAGTCCGGGGCTTCTCCTCCTTCACTCCAGCTCGACTCCTCTCCCACCCCGCCCCCTGCCAGTATCTGGAGCTTCTCCTCCCTCCAACCTACCACTGCCCCCAGCCCCAGCCTAGCCAGGCTCCCTGGGGCACCGGATGCTGCTGTGGCCGGAGCTGAGCCTGGCGGGCGGGGAGCAGTGATTCACGCGGAGGCCATGGCAGAACCATCAGCCCGAGAGGTGCGGGGCAGCCCCAGGGAAGCGGGGCGGGCTGTGCTGCTGCTGAACCCTCACCCCCACCCACCCCGACCCCTGATGATGTTTGGGGGGGACTCACTCAGCCCCCGCAGGAGGAGGGAGGGGGGAGCAGTTGAGTTGAGCCTGCCCAGCAAACATTTGATCGCAGCTGTGCGCAGGCTGCCCCCAGGGAAAAGCTCAGCTGGACATTGGTATCTGTGCCCCCATGAACCTCTAAGCCCTCCAGGGACCCCTCCAGCCTTGACATAGGTATATGTGCCCCCCACAACCCCCTGAGTCCCCCAGGGACCTGTACAGCCTGGAAGTTGTCATCTGTGCACCCCATAAACCTCCTAATCCCCCCGGGACCCGTCTAGTCTGCACGGAGGTATCTGTGACCTCCAGAAACCCCCTAAGCCCCCCAAGACCCCTACAGCCTGGACGTAGGTATCTCTGACCCACACGAACCCCCTGAGGACTCCTTCAGCCGGGATGTAGGTATCTTTGCCTCCACAACCCCCTAAGCCCCCCAAGGGACCCCTACAGGCTGGACATAGGTATCTGCACCCCCCCACCTCCTAAGCACCCCTGGGACCCCTATAACCAGAAGTTAGGTATCTGCGCCCCCTACAATCCCCTAAGGTGCCCCCGGGACCCCTATAGCCTGGGCGTAGGTATCTGTGACCCCCACAAATGCACTAAACCCCCAGGAAGCCCTCCAGTTTGGACGTAGGTATCTCTGCCCCCCACAACCTCCAATCCCTTCTGGCCCCTACAGCCTGGACTTAGGTATCTGTGTCTGCCCCGACCGCTAAGCACCCCCGAGACCCCTATAGCCTGAAGTTAGGTATCTGTGCTCCCACAAACTCCCTAAGCCCCCCAGCCACCCCTCTAGCCTGGACATGGGTATCTGTGCCACCCACGAACCCTATAAGCCCCTCTCGAGCCTGGATGTAGGTATTTGGGCCCCCCACATAACATCTAAGCCTCCCCAGCGACCCCTAAAGATGGGAGATAGTTATCTCTCACCCCCACTAACCCATAAGGCCCACAGGGACCCCTACAGCCTGGAGATAGGTATTTGTGCACCCCAGAAACTCCCTAATCCTTCCCAGGACATCTCCAACCTGGATGTAGGTATCTGAGCTTTCCACGAACCCGCTAATCCGCCACAGGACCCCAACAGCCTGGATGTAGGGTTATGTGCCACCTCAGCCCTCTATGTGCCCCAGGAACATCTACAGCCAGAACGTTGGTATCTGTTCCCCCATAAACCCCCTAATCCTCACGGGAACCCCTACAGCCTGGATGTAGGTATCAGTGCCCCCCACGAACCAGCAAAGCCCCCTTGGGACCTTTACAGCCAAGACATTGGTATCTGTGCACCCCATAAATCTCCTAAGCCCTCTGGGACCCCCCCAGTCTGCATGTAGATATCTGTGTCCCCCAGAAACCCCCTAACGCCCCAGGAACCCCTACAGCTTGGACTTAGGTATCTGTGACTCCAACGAACCTCCTAAACCACCCAGGACCCCTCCAGCTAGGACGTAGGTATCTGTTCCCCCCTCTACCCCCAATCCCCTCAGGACCCCTATACCCTGGACGTAGGTATCTGTGTCTGCCCCGATCCCCTAAGCACCCCCATTACCCCTTTAGCCTGGACGTAGGTATCTGTGCTCCCACAATCCCCCTAAACGACCCAGCCATCCCTTCAGCCTGGATATAACTATCTGTGACCCCCACGAACCCCTTAAGCCCCCAGGGATCCCTACAGCCTGGACACAGGTGTCTGAGCACCCCACGAACCCCCTAAGCTCCTCGGGACACATCCAGCCTCGATGTATCTGAGCCCCCAGTAAACCGCCTAATCTCCCCGGGACACTGACAGCCTGGACCTAGGTATCTGTGCCCCCCACAAACTCCCTATACCCCCTAGGACTCCTCCAGCCTAGATGTAGGTATCTGTACCCCCACAGCCCCCCTGGGACTCCTACAGCCTGGAGGTTCATATCTGTGCCCCCCATGAAACCCCAACCCCCCGGGACCCCTCCAGCCTTGACATAAGTATCTGTGCACCCCACGAACCCATAAGCACCTGTAGGGACGCCTACAGCATGGACTCAGGTATCTGGGGCTCCCCAAAACTCCCTAAGCCCACCAGGGACCCCTACAGCCTAGAGATAAGTATATGTGCCCCCCGAACCCAATAAGACCCCCCTGATCCCCTCCAGCCTGGACTTAGGTATCTGTGCCCCCCACGAACCCGCTAATCCTGCCAGGGACCCACCAGCATGGACGGAGGTATCTGTGCCCCACACAATCCCTAAGAGCCGAGGAACCCCTCCAGCCTGGAGGTGGGTTTCTGTGCCCACCAGAAACCCCCTTAGTCCCCCAGGGACCCCTCCATCCTGGATGCAGGTATCTGTGCCCCTCACAAACTCCCTAAGCCCACCACTGCGGGAACCCTCCAGCCTGGACCTAGGCATCTGTGCCCCCCCAACACACTAATTCCCCTGGAAGCCCGATTGCCTGGACATAGGTATCTCAGCCCCTCACAAACCCCCTAAGTCTCCCAGGGACCCCTACAGCCTAGATGTATGTATCTGTTGCCCCCAGAAAACCCCTAATCCACCCCGGGAACCCCTACAGTATGGACCTAGGTATCTGTGTCCCCCAGGAACCCCTTAAGCCCCCAGAAACCACTACAACCTGGACATAGATATCTATGCCTCCCAAAAAAAACCCTAAGCCCCTCAGGGACCCCTAGAGCTTGGAGATAGGTATCTCTGCCCTCCACAAACCCCCTAATCCTCCCTGGAGCCTCTCCAGGCTGGACGTACATATCTGTGCCCCTCACAACCCCCCTAAGTCCCCCGGGACCCCTCCAGCCTGGATGTAGGTATCTGTGCCCCCCCGATGCCCTAAGCCCCCCCCTCCCAGAATCACTATAGCCTGGACATAGGAATCTGTGTCCAATATAATACGAAGCCCCCCAGTGACCCCCTACAGGACATACATAGATATCTGTGCCCCTCACCAAGTCCCTAAACCCCCAGGGATCATTGTGCTCACCACAACCCTCTAAGCCATCCAGGGAGCCCTCCAGCCCGGACGTAGGTATTGGTGTCCTCCACGAAGCCCCTAATCCCCACTAGGACCTCTACAGCCTGGACACAAGTACCTAGGCCCCCCACAACTCCCCTAACTCCCCCAGGGTCCCGACCATCCTGGACATAGGTATATGTGACTCTACTAACCACCTTAAGCCCCCCGAAATGCCTCCAGACTGGACATATTTATCTGTACCTCTCAAGCCCCCCAGGGTTCTCTACAGCCTCTACGTAGGTGTGATGCTCTGTGCATTACCCTGCGTGGCCACATGGTGTCACTGTTCCTCTATCAGAGAAAGGCATTTTGCATTACCCTGCGTGGCCACACGGTGTCACTGTTGCTCCATGCAGGAAATGTTCTGTGCATTACCCTGCGTGGCCACACGGTCTCACTGTTGCTCCATGTGGGAAATGCTCTGGGCATTGCTGTGATGGAGTAGGGACTGTGTGGGGGATGGGAGAGCAGGGGGTGACTTTAGGTGAGGGACAGGACCTAAGCCTCTAACCTGAGCTAGGCAGGGGGAAAGGGGTCATCACTTTTGCCCGGGAAGCTGGACACAGGAAGGGGCCGGCTGGAGGTATGTAGTTCAGTTTCGGTTTGGAGCTGGGTGGTTGGAATTCAGGGAATCTCAAACTGGGAACTAAGCTTCCTGAAACCCCAGAAGGACTCGATTGCGGGGTTCTGCTTGTGCCTCTGCTGTATCCTTCACTCCTGTTGTCGAATAAACCTTCTGTTTTACTGGCTGGCTGAGAGTCACTGTGTGTCCCAGGACGAGAGGTGCAGGACCAGACTCCCCCACACTCCATGACAGACTCTTAGCCCTTCCAGGACCCCTGTAGCCTGGACGCAGGTATCTGTGCCCCGCACCTAACACCTAAGCCCCATGTAGACCCCTCCATCCTGAGCTTAGGTATCTGTGCCCCTCACAAGTCCCCTAAGCCTCCCAGGGACCTATACAGCCAGGACATTGATATCTGTGCCCCATATAGACTCCATAAGCCCTCCGGGACACTCTAGTGTGCACGTAGGTATATGTGTCCCTCAGAAACCCTCTAACCCCCCAGGAACCCCTACAGCCTGGATGTAGGTATTTATACCCCCACAACCCCCCTAACCCCGCACCGGGACATCTACAATCTGGATGTAGATATCTGTGCCCCTCACGAAACCTCTAATCGCCCCTGGGACCGATACAGCCTGGACATACATATCTGTGCCCACTCGAAACCCTAAGACCCCCTGGTACCCCTACAGACTGGAAATAGGTATCTTGGGCCCCCAAAAATCCCCTAAGACTCCCAGGATGCCTGCAGCCTGGACGTAGGTATCTATGCCCCCCATAAACCCCCTAAGCCCCCCTAGGAAACCTAGATCTTGGAGATTGGTATGTGTGTCCCCCCCAAAAACTCTCTAAGCCCCCCAGGGACCCCTATGGCCTGGACGTTGTAATCTGTGCACCTCAAGGCGCCTAAGATCCCCTGGATCCCTACAGCCTGGGTGTAGGTGTGACGGTGCTCCCTGTGGGAGCCAGCTGAAGTCACTTAATCAGGGTGAACTGCAAACAAAACAGGGCAGACAAATCCCAAACGCCGGTGGGTATTTCAATACTTAGATTTACCAAGTCAGCACAAAACAACTTCTGTAGTACCTCACTGGTTACTTAGAAGTTTAAACCACGCAGTTCCCTTAAGTATCAGAGGGTAGCCGTGTTTGTCTGGATCTGTAAAAGCAGCAAAGAATCCTGTGGCACCTTATAGACTAACAGACGTTTTGGAGCATGAGCTTTCGTGGGTGAATACCCACTTCATCAGATGCATGTAATGGAAATATCCAGGGGTGTGTATATATATGTGTGCTAGCAAGCAAGCTAGAGATAACGAGGTCAGTTCAATCAGGGAGGATGAGGTCCTGTTCTAGCAGTTGAGGTGTGAAAACCAAGAGAGGAGAAACTGGTTCTGTAATTGGCAAGCCATTCACAGTCTTTGTTCAATCCTGAGCTGATGGTGTCAAATTTGCAGATGAACTGAAGCTCAGCAGTTTCTCTTTGAAGTCTGGTCCTGAAGTTTTTTTGCTGCAGGATGGCCACCTTAAGGTCTGCTATAGTGTGGCCAGGGAGGTTGAAGTACTCTCCTACAGGTTTTTGTATATTGCCATTCCTAATGTCTGATTTGTGTCCATTTATCCTTTTCCGTAGAGACTGTCCAGTTTGGCCGATGTACATAGCAGAGGAGCATTGCTGGCATATGATGGCGTATATTACATTGGTGGATGTGCAGGTGAATGAACCAGTGATGGTGTGGCTGATCTGGTTAGGTCCTGTGATGGTGTCGCTGGTGTAGATATGTGGGCAGAGTTGGCATCGAGGTTTGTTGCATGGATTGGTTCCTGAGCTAGAGTTATTATGGTGTGGTGTGCAGTTACTGGTGAGAATACGTTTCAGGTTGGCAGGTTGTCTGTGGGCAAGGATTGGCCTGCCACCCAAGGCCTGTGAAAGTGTGGGATCATTGTCCAGGATTCCCATGGGTCCAGATGATGAAGATGTCATCAATGTAGCGTAGATAGAGAAGGGGTGTGAGTGGATGAGAGCTGAGGAAGCGTTGTTCCAGGTCGGCCATGAAGATATTGGCATATTGTGGGGCCATGCGGGTGCCCATAGCAGTGCCACTGAT
Organism: Gopherus flavomarginatus; assembly: GCF_025201925.1. Classification (NCBI taxonomy): domain Eukaryota; kingdom Metazoa; phylum Chordata; order Testudines; family Testudinidae; genus Gopherus; species Gopherus flavomarginatus. Next base: position 20,956 of record NW_026114852.1, on the reverse strand, counting down.
CTGGAGATATATATTGTCATCAAATTTGAAATAGTTGTGTGTAAGTATAAAGGCACAGAGCTCAGCAGCCAGTTGTGCTGTGGCATCATCAGGGATAGTGTTTCTGACAGCTTGTATTCCATCTGTGTGTGGGATGTTTGTGTAGAGAGCCTCTACATCCATGGTGGCTAGGATGGTGTTTTCTGGGAGGTCACCAATGCATTGTAGTTTCCTCAGGAAATTAGTGGTGTCGCGGAGATAGCTGGGAGTGCTGGTGGCATAGGGTCTGAGTAGAGAGTCCATATATCCAGACAGTCCTTCAGTGAGAGTGCCAATGCCCGAGATGATGGGGCGTCCAGGATTGCCGGGTTTGTGGATCTTGGGTAGTAGATAGAATAACCCTGGTCGGGGCTCTAGGGGTATGTTGATTCCTTCTGGTGTTAGTGTAGGGAGTGTCCTGAGTAGATGCTGTAGTTTTTTAGTGTATTCCTCAGTGGGATCTGAGGGAAGTGGCCTGTAGAATTTGGTATTGGAGAGTTGTCTGGCTGCCTCCTTTTGATAGTCAGACCTGTTCATGATGACAACGGCACCTCCTTTATCAGCCTCTTTGATGATAATGTCAGGGTGGTTTCTGAGGCTGTGGATGGCATTGCGTTCTGCACGACTTAGGTTGTGAGGGGTCAGAGCAGATGCTGTGCCTTTATACTTACACACAACTATTTCAAATTTGATGACAATATATATCTCCAGATCAGTGGCACTGCTATGGGCACCCGCATGGCCCCACAATATGCCGATATCTTCATGGCCGACCTGGAACAACGCTTCCTCAGCTCTCGTCCACTCACACCCCTTCTCTATCTACGCTACATTGATGACATCTTCATCATCTGGACCCATGGGAAGGAGACTCTGGAAAAATTCCACCATGATTTCAACAGCTTCCACCCCACCATCAACCTCAGCCTGGATCAATCTACACGGGAGGTCCACTTTCTTTACACCACGGTGCAAATAAGTGATGGTCACATTAACACCACCCTATATCAAAACCCACCGACCGCTATGCCTACCTTCATGCCTCCAGCTTCCATCCCGGGCACATCACACGATCCACTGTCTACAGCCAAGCACTGAGGTACAACCGCATCTGCTCTGACCCCTCAGACAGAGACCAACACCTACAAAATCTCCACCAAGCATTCTCAAAACTACAATACCCACACGAGGAAATAAGGAAACAGATCAACAGAGCCAGACGTGTACCCAGAAGCCTCCTACTGCAAGACAAACTCAAGAGAGAAACCAACAGGACTCCACTGGCCATCACATACAGCCCCCAGCTAAAACCCCTCCAACGCATCATCAAGGATCTACAACCCATCCTGGACAATGATCCCACACTTTCACAGGCCTTGGGTGGCAGGCCAATCCTTGCCCACAGACAACCTGCCAACCTGAAACATATTCTCACCAGTAACTTCACACCACACCATAATAACTCTAGCTCAGGAACCAATCCATGCAACAAACCTCGATGCCAACTCAGCCCACATATCTACACCAGCGACACCATCACAGGACCTAACCAGATCAGCCACACCATCACTGGTTCATTCACCTGCACATCCACCAATGTAATATACGCCATCATATGCCAGCAATGCCCCTCTGCTATGTACATCGGCCAAACTGGACAGTCTCTACGGAAAAGGATAAATGGACACAAATCAGACATTAGGAATGGCAATATACAAAAACCTGTAGGAGAGTACTTCAACCTCCCTGGCCACACTATAGCAGACCTTAAGGTGGCCATCCTGCAGCAAAAAAACTTCAGGACCAGACTTCAAAGAGAAACTGCTGAGCTTCAGTTCATCTGCAAATTTGACACCATCAGCTCAGGATTGAACAAAGACTGTGAATGGCTTGCCAATTACAGAACCAGTTTCTCCTCTCTTGGTTTTCACACCTCAACTGCTAGAACAGGGCCTCATCCTCCCTGACTGAACTGACCTCGTTATCTCTAGCTTGCTTGCTAGCACACATATATATACCTGCCCCTGGATATTTCCATTACATGCATCTGATGAAGTGGGTATTCACCCACGAAAGCTCATGTTCCAAAACGTCTGTTAGTCTATAAGGTGCCACAGGATTCTTTGCTGCTTTTACAGTTCCCTTAAAGTACCCAGCCTCAGGCCTCCGTCCAGACACACCTGTCAGATATGATGATGATTCCTGAAAATCTTACTTCAACATATAAAAGAAAAGGTTCTTCCGATCCCAAAGGATCAGCCACATACCCAGGTTCAATTATAACTTAGATCTTACCTAAAATACATGCTATAGCCAATTGTTATTAACTAAGCTAAAATTTATTAGCAAAGAAAAGAGAGAGAGTGTTGGTTAAAAGATTAATGGACATATAGACTTGAATTCAATTCTTGAGGTTCAGATACATAGTAGAGGTGAGCTTGTAGTAGCCAAAAGTCCTTTTAGAAATAGTCCATAGGTTATAGTCCAATGTCCATATTCAGGGTGGCTCCAGTCAATGACTGGGGATCTCAATCCTTGTGGCTTAAGGTTTTCCCCTCTTGAAACCCAAAGCAGATCTGAGATGAAGAAGGATCATGTTCCAGGGTTTTTATACATTTCCAGCAGCCTTTCGGCCTGAGAAAACAATAGGCTTAACTCTCCTTCCAAACATCCTGGCAATTAGTACAGGGTAATTTATTCATTAAACAGTTCAGATACAGGTTTCCACAACCTTCAAAGAGACACAGAGACAATAATACTATTTCACTCAAGTGTCATCATAAATGTTAATATTCCTTTCTTGCTCTTTGAATTAAAACTATAGCAATAGACAAGACTTGTTTGCTTACATCACAAGACCTGAACAAACACCTCCCCTTCTACCTCTAACAATGCAGACTTGCATTTCAAAGCTCTGTTCATTTACCTATCTTGCTAACCTGTTCTTAAGGTTCACCCATGGGTCAGGTCAGTCGTTGAGGTGAGTTAATTAACTCTTTCTGGCCCTGTCATCTTGCAGTGAGATATTAGATAATACTTATAATGTCACAGTCGCGGTGAGTCGACTGCTGCAGCTCCCCGTAGACTCTGCCTTCGTCTCTCACCGAGCTGGAGTACAGCAGTCAAGGGGAGAGCACTCGATGTGTTGCATCTACACTAGACGCGATATATCAACCCCCGCTGGATCGATCACTGGCCATCGATTCGGCAGGTGGTATAGACATACCCTGAGTATCTGGTGATCGGAGCTGGACCCTGGAGGGGGACACATTGAAGGAACTCAGGGGTTAAGGTGCCTCTATTGTCAACTGTCAGGGCTGCTGTGGCTCAGAGGAGGGTGATTGACTGCTTGGCAGGCTTAGGCACCACAAGCCTGGGAGGCAGGAGAAGTGAAGCGGCCACAGTGTGTTCGGGGTGCTCGTGCTCGGAGGAGGGGTGAGCTGGGGCGAGGGGGGTGCCGCAGGGAAGAGCGGGGGAGTTGCCACAAGAGGGGAGCCTCAGGGTGGAGGGGGAGAGCTGCAATGGGTGGGGCGCCTTAGGGTGGGGGCGCGGGGGGGGAGGCACAAGGTGGAAGTTTCACCTAGGGCACGAAACATCCTTGCACCGGCCCTGCCCCATGCCCTGCCTGCAGCCAGCCCTGCACCCCCAGCGCTGTCATATCCACAGCCAGCCTCTGTCTCCAGCCAGCCCTGCACCTTCTGCCCTGCCCACACCAACCGCATCCTCCCTGCTCTGCCTTTAGCCAGCCCCACAGCCAACCCCTGACACACCCCCTGCCCTGTCTCCAGCCAACTCCTGCCACATCCCCCTGTGGCCCTACCCAAAGCCAGCCAGCCCCCCACACACCCCACAGCCTGCACCAGCCCAGCACCCCCTGTCTGCGGCCAGCCCTGCATCCCCTGCCCTGTCTCCAGCCAACACCTGATGTACCCCCCTGCCTGAAGCCAGACAGGCCCGCACCCCTTGCCCTGCATGTAGCCAGACCCTATCTCCAGCCAAACCTATGTCCACTGGACCCTGCAGTTCCCAGGGCAGTAACCCTGCACATCTGCTTCAATGAGGGGGGCAGGGAGAAGCTGGGACCCACACATGTGCACACCCTAGGGTGACCAGACAGCAAATGTGAAAAATTGGGACAGGGGGTGGGGGATAATAGGATCCTAGATAAGAAAAAGTCCGCAAAATTCAGACTTTCACTATAAAATTGGAATATCTGGTCACCCTAGCACACCCCTAGGACACCTGAGTTCCATTGCTGGATTTCCTTTTGGTTCCACTGCTGGTTCTTTTCCTTTTCCTGGGGGACTTTGGGCAAGTTGCTCCCCCCTCTAGGGCTCTGTCCCCAGCAGTTAGATGGGGATTTCATACTTTCCCGCTATTGGAAAGTGCTGGGAGAATCCCCCAGCAAAAGCTGCTCTGACAGTGCTAAGCAGTATCTGACCATTCAAGGGAGGAGCACACTGCCCAGGAGGAGTGTTTGGCTCTGGGGTTTCACTTCAGCCCAGTGTAGAGAGAGGGGCCCAACCATGATGTTTGGCTCAAGAAGACCAAGTCTCCAATTTGTTAAGGGTGTTTTGAATTTCAATCCTGTGCTCCAAAGTGATTGGTGTCAGTTGCAAATTTTAGAAGCATGGTCTCCACTGCATTTTCCAAATCATTCATGAAAATATTGAATAGTACCGGACTCCGAACTGATCCCTGCCAGACCCACTAGGTACACCCTCTCCGTTGGACAGCCAAACCTGGAGAAGGGCCCCTGGAGTCTGGGCTTTCAACCAGCTCTGCACCCACATTACACTGATTGCAGCTGGACTGCATTTCCCTCGTTCACTTGTGAGAATGTCCTACGGGACTGTGTGAAAAGCCTTAGTAACACCAAGATAGATCCCATCTACTGTTTACCCACCTCCAACAGGCCCGGAACCCTGACAAAGAAGGAAAGAGGATTGGTTTGGAATGATTTGTTCTTGACAAATCCATGCTCACTCGTCCTAAGAACCAAATTATCCTATAGGTGCTGCTGACAAACTGAGTGTTTAAGAATGTATTGCAGTATCTCTCCAGCTATGGAAGTGAGGTTAGCTACTCTGTAAGTCCCAGGGGTCTCTTTGTTTCCCTTTGAAAGACAGGTCCTGTCTTGTTCAGGGATGGGAAGATGTTCTTTTTCAGGGATCTCATCAAGAACTGGGGCACATCATCTGGTTTGTTAAGGCCACAAAAATGGAGGCAGGTACTTCTTCTCTCCTGCTGGCAAAGAACCACAGGTACCTAAAAGACAGGGCTCACATCCCTGAGTGGGCTTTAAAAAATGCAATGGCTAAAAAGTTTGGCCCTGAATATTTCTTGTTTCTGCAGACTAGACATTTTAGCAAACTTTAAAATTCCTTGGTGCAAACACCAAGAAACTTCCCTTTCTCCTTCAGAGAGGGCTTCAACACCCCTTCTCTCACTCAGGCTCACAACTACCCAGAGTTCAAGAATTGTTCCTGTTCGCATTGGACACATGGGGAGGAGCCTGAGGTCCAGAGAAAGGAAGTGACCTACGCAAGGGCCTACACAGCAAGGTGGTGGCAGAACCAGAAAGAGAAGCCACCAGTCCTGACTCCTGTTCTAACGGACAACAAACCCCACCCCCAGGAGGCAGAGATAGATTTCAGGAATCGAGATGGTGGGGAAATTTTATTGAAACCATTTCTGTCAGAAAATCCCATTAAGACTAAACTAGTTTGTTTCTTGAAATCATAAGAAGTGGGATGAAAATTCTTTGCAAAAAGATTTTCTTGCAAAACAAAAGCATCTCCTGTTTGTCACAGTGTGTTAAATTGTCTCATCGCACACAAAGAGGAGACAGTTAGATCTTAAAAATTAGATAAGATGCTTCAGTCTGAGCTAAGTTGTGGCTGCTCTTAACAATTTCAAAATAAAGAAATACAAATAAAATAGAATATTTCAGCTATTCTATTAAGTGTTAATCTGCTTTGAATAAACATGATAGGACACCTCAAATTATGCCCTACTCCTAGTGACACTCTCCAATAGATCCCCATCCTCCACCCACCGTCAGGTAGGTAGGAGCAGATCATTATTATCCCTACCTGAAAGAGGGAGAAGCTAAGGCTGAGGAAGGAGAATCGACTTATCTTAGGTCACCCAGGCAATCAGTGGCAGAGTTGGGAATAGGACCCAAAAGCCCTGATTTTCAAACTAACCAGCGGATCTTGAATTTCAGACATTGAATGACCTGAATCAAGTGCTCTCAGATGAGCCCCAGACCAACAACAGCGCACAGTAATTATTCAGCAAGTATTTCAGGAGAACTGCAATGTTAGAGAAAATCATGAACTGCTCAGAGACAATTAATGCAGAGAAGCAGCAAAACATAGAACTGATTATGACTTATTTCCTTGGTCTTAAAAGAGAACAACAAACACCTGAGTCTCCTCCCTGTCAATAACCCCCTGCTCAGCCAATCAGGGTAGAGACGGAGGATGGGAGGCTGAGGGTTCTCACCAGAGAGCCCAAAGGATGGCCCAGGTCTCTGGTGGGGATCACTGCCCAAGTGCTAGTTCGGCCCCACATTTTTGGGTGGACCTCTCACAGTGGGAGCTGCAGAGCACTCCCCCGCAACACACACACACACACGCACACACACACACGCACGCACACCTCCTGATGTTGGAAGGGGAACAAGAGAAAGGACAAAAGAAGGAAGAGACAAAGAGAAAGGAGGGAAGGATGGAGGAAAAGGTGAAACAAAAAGGACAAACCCTAATGTCCGCAGTGATTCAAAGGACAAAATCCCAGGTGCGCAATAAAATTCTACCTCTTTAAGCTCATGTTTTCCATGCCTAGAATTCAACTCTCACCAGATGGATCAGACTGAACAGGTTTCAAACCTCCAGGAGGCTCTTAACTTCTAAACAGGGACGGCTGTTTTCTAGTAAAATCACTACGAGAGAAGGAGAAAACTCGAAAGAGGTTTCTCATGGCGCTCACTTCCGTGAACCTGAATACTCTCTCAGTCCTCAAAGAGAGACCTGGAGAAGGAGACTTGCTGAAGCAAAGCCACAGGGGTCTCTGAGGTTTCCCTGGCCCTTCGCCCCTTTCCTGCCTGACTGATGTCAGCATCTCTCTGTGAGGTCACCACCTCCCCATCACCTTTGACCAACAGTCTGAGGTCCTGCAAAAGCCCTTTTTGATGTCACTGCCACACCCCTCCCTTGCTGTGCTAATGTCCTGCCCCTGGCCAGGCTCTTTGCAGTTTTAAGCTACTCCCTGTGGATCACCCCACTCAAGGAGCGTTCGTTCTAGGCAGCAAGCCAGCTAGACAGGAAAACATCAGATGCTGCTCCCAATGCTACACTCAGTTTTTCACAAATTAGTCGACTTTATGGCTAGAAGAGACCATTAGACCTCACTCCAGCCCTCAGAACATTTGGTGGCTCTTTCCTGACCCAGCTCCAATTTCACATCATCTTTTCAAATGAGGACATCAAAACTGGAGGCAGGATTCCAGTATCAGTCTCACTGATACCGTGTCACCTCCTGTGACAATATTGACATAATCTGTACCTGTATATGTCACCGTTGCGACTACTGTTCTATCTTTGCAGCCAATATTGTATAAAGGTTTTCATGTACGTAAGGGGTCTATGGAGAGGTTCTGATTGGCTGATTATAATTGCACTATCTCTAGATGTGTTTCATTTTTGTAGTTGATGTTATGAATATTGGCTCTGTGCTGCCCGTATTCCAAACTCGTGCCATAATGGGGGACAGAACAGCCACCTTGCCAAAAGTGGCTTTACCAATAGATGGAACCTGGGATTTGAACTCCCAATGATCACACTGTGATTGGGATCCGTTTGAATTCCCCTCCTATGTCTTTGACACTTTCATCTCCACTCATAGCAACTCTGACATAGGATTAAAGCAGTCAAAACATCATATCCAAGCACAGACAATGGAGAATGCTTCATCACACGACACTTTGAGAAGTGGATGGATAGAATGTGATGAAGATAAACTGTCTGGCTCGGACAAAAGCTAACAGTTCTGCAGTGAAGGTGAAAGAGAGAATCTCTCTGTCACTCGTACATGGTCGAGTCCTCACAGTGCTCCTGAGCTGGAGAGTGAAGACCCCCCCTCGGTCCCACCATGAGACTGAGGAACAGGAGGCCTGTCACCCCCATTCCTGCCATCTTTCATTCCTGGTTTCCAGCATCCCAGAGGGCCTCCCTGCCAGCGATGAAACCCAACTGCCATCCGGACTCCCGAGTGTTGCTCCTCAACGGCTCTAAATCAGCCAGAGAGTGGAAGGTCCTGGGCATCGTGCTGGCACGTGGGATCCACTGCACCTGAACAGTGGGAAAAGGTTTCTGTGCTGGGGCATCGTTTAGTGTTTTCCAGTTTCCAAGGGAGGGTTTATGGGCCTGAGTGTTAAGCTCCCAAAGCCAGTCACTGTTTCATTTCATTCATTACGTTTGCATTATCCCCTGTTCCCCCAGTTTTCTGTACCTTTACCCTGACTACACTTACTTGGTTTGTGCCAGACCACCTTATCTTCTCTTTATTTTATTTACAGCACATGAGGAGGGAGGCTAAATCCACTGGTGATAGAGACAGGAGGAAGTAGAGTTTGTATCTCCTGAGAAAAGGGGCTTTTTCCTTTCCTATTTCTCCCCTACCATTTCTAATATTTTCCTTTGAAGCGTTGCCTTATTCAGCTTGCAGTAACATTACCTTTTGAGATAAAAACTACGAAATACAGAACTAGAGACATTTTTTAGAAATCTGGGATTTAGACATTTTATTTATAGCAAGGGAGGGTGTCCAAGTTTCTGAGAAGGTTTTTGTTTGCAAGAAGCAACATCGTTGGGTCTGTTATTGTACCAAGGGGGGAGATGGTTGTCTACAAAAGAGGAGTCAAGACTAAACGCATCCAATAAGGATGGGATTCAAACCCATATATGCAGAGCACAATGGATTAGCAGTCCCTCACCTTAACCACTCAGCTACCTCATCTGAGTTGCAAAAAAAGGGACAGCAGGAGAAATCTTTCAGCAGAGATAGGGACACTAAGGAGTTTCCCAATACTAAGCATAAGCAGGGTCTGAATGAGCTCCCCCCTCACATCTAGTGAGGAGCTGGGGAAAGGCTTCAGGAACAGACCATATTTTCACAAATACACCTACTCTGCCTAACTATGCAGCATGGGGGGGCCGCTTTTCCAAAATGACCAGTTTGGGATGGTGGTGGGTTAGAAATCACTTTAGGATTGAGTAGAATGAAATGTTATTTTCCTTCCTGTATGAGTGAAGGGCAGCAGAACATACCTAGTCCATCCTGATGGAGGGCTAGGTGGGTGAGGAATAGCTTTTATTAGACTGCAGAAAAGTGATTGAGGATGTCACCCTATACCAGTGGTCCCCAAACATTTCACACTGTGCCCTCTTAGCCATGGCTGTGGCCCCTGGGAAGCCGTGATCAAGAACTGGGGCTGAGAGTGGGGCTGTAGCTTGCTGGGGAGAGGGGTGCAGACAGTGGTAAGGGGTTGAGGCTGGGCTGGGAGCCAGAGGCCCAGACTGAGGGTGGGGTTGGGGAAGAGCTGGGACCAGTATCTTAGATGTCTATATACAAATGCGAGAAGTATGGGTAATAAGCAGGAAGAACTGGAAGTGCTAATAAATAAATACAATTATGACATTGTTGGCATCACTGAAACTTGGTGGGATAAAACACATGATTGGAATGTTGTTGTGGATGGGTATAGTTTGCTCAGGAAGGATAGACAGGGGAAAAATGGAGGAGGTGTTGCCTTATATATTAAAAATGTACACACTTGGACTGAGGTGGAGATGGACATAGGAGACAGAAGTGTTGAGAGTCTCTGGGTCAGGATAAAAGGGGTAAAAATCAAGGGTGATGTCGTGCTAGGAGTCTACTACAGGCCACCTAACCAGGTGGAAGAGGTGGATGAGGCTTTTTTTAAACTACTAACAAAATCATCCAAAGCCCAAGATTTGGTGGTGATGGGGGACTTCAACTATCCAGATATATGTTGGGAAAATATCACTGCAGGGCACAGACTATCCACTAAGTTCCTGGACTGCATTGCAGACAACTTTTTATTTCAGAAAGTTGAAAAAGCTACTGGGGGGAAAGCTGTTCTAGACTTGATTTTAACAAATAGGGAGGAACTTGTTGAGAATTTGAAAGTAGAAGGAAGCTTGGGTGAAAGTGATCATGAAATCATAGAGTTTGCAAATCTAAGGAAGGGTAGAAGGGAGTACAGCAAAATAGAGACAATGGATTTCAGGAAGGCGGATTTTGGTAAGCTCAGAGAGCTGATAGGTAAGGTCCCATGGGAATCAAGACTGAGGGGAAAAACAACTGAGGAGAGTTGGCAGTTTTTCAAAGGGATGCTATTAAGGGTCCAAAAGCAAGCTATTCCGATAGTTAGGAAAGATAGAAAATGTGGCAAAAGACCACCTTGGCTAAACCACAAGACCTTGTGTGACCTACAAAATAAAAAGGCGTCATATAAAAAATGGAAACTAGGTCAGATTACAAAGGATGAATATAGGCAAATAACACAGGAATGCAGAGGCAAGATTAGAAAGGCAAAGGCACAAAATGAGCTCAGACTAACTATGGGAATAAAGGGAAACAAGAAGACTTTTTATCAATACATTAGAAGCAAGAGGAAGACCAAGGACAGGGTAGGCCCACTGCTCAGTAAGGATGGAGAAACAGTGACAGGAGACTTGGAAATGGCAGAGATGCTTAATGACTTCTTTGTTTTGGTCTTCACTGAGAAGTCTGAAGGAATGTCTAATACAGTGAATGCTTACGGGAAGAGGGTAGATTTAGAAGATAAAATAAAACAAGAGCAAGTAAAAAATCACTTAGAAGAGTTAGATGCCTGCAAGTCACCAGGGCCTGATGAAATGCATCCTAGAATACTCAAGGAGTTAATAGAGGAGGTATCTGAGCCTCTAGCTATTATCTTTGGGAAATCGTTGGAGAAGGGGGAAAATATAGTGCCCATCTATAAAAAGGGAAATAAAAACAACCCAGGAAACTACAGACCTGTTTGTTTAACTTCTGCGCCAGGGAAGATAATGGAGCAGGTAATTAAAGAAATCATCTGCAAACACTTGGAAGGTGGTAAGGTGATAGGGAATAGACAGCATGGATTTGTAAAGAACAAATCATGTTAAACTAATCTGATAGCGTTCTTTGATAGGCTAACGAGCCTTGTGGATAAGGGAGAAGAGGTGGATGTGATATACCTAGACTTTAGTAAGACATTTGATACGGTCTCGCATGATAATCTTATAGATAAACTAGGAAAGTACAATTTAGATGCGGCTACTATAAGGTGGGTGCATAACTGGCTGGATAACCTTACTCAGAGAGTAGTTATTAATGGCTCCCAATCCTGCTGGAAAGGTATAACAAGTGGAGTTCCGCAGGGGTCTGTTTTGGGACCGGCTCTGTTCAATATCTTCATGAACGATTTAGATGTTGGCACATAAAGTACGCTTATTAAGTTTGCGGACGATACCGAACTGGGAGGGATTGCAACTGCTTTGGAGGACAGGGTCAAAATTCAAACTGATCTGGACAAATTGGAGAAATGATCTGAGGTAAACAGGATGAAGTTCAATAAAGATAAATGCAAAGTGCTCCACTTAGGAAGGAACAATCAGTTTCACACATACAGAATGGGAAGAGACTGTCTAGGAAGGAGTATGGCAGAAAGAGATCTAGGGCTCATAGTGGACCACAAGCTTAATATGAGTCAACAGTGTGATACTATTGCAAAAAAAGCAAACGTGATTCTGGGATGCATTAACAGGTGTGTTGTACACAAGACATGAGAAGTCATTCTTCCGCTTTACTCTGCACTGGTTAGGCCTCAACTGGAGTATTGTGTCCAGTTCTGGGCACCGCATTTCAAGAAAGATGTGGAGAAACTGGAGAGGGTCCAGAGAAGAACAACAAGAATGATTAAAGGTCTTGAGAACATGACCTATGAAGGAAGGCTGAAGGAATTGGTTTTGTTTAGTTTGGAAAAGAGAAGACTGAGAGGGGACATGATAGCAGTTTTCAGGTATCTAAAAGGGTATCATCAGGAGGAGGGAGAAAACTTGTTCACCTTAGCCTCCAATGATAGAACAAGAAGCAATGGGCTTAAACTGCAGCAAAGGAGATTTAGGTTGGACATTAGGAAACAGTTCCTAACTGTCAGGGTAGTTAAACACTGGAATAGATTGCCTAGGGAAGTTGTGGAATCTCTATCTCTGGAGATATTTAAGAGTAGGTTAGATAAATGTCTATTAGGGATGGTCTAGACTGTATTTGGTCCTGCCATGAGGGCAGGGGACTGGACTCGATGACCTCTCAAGGTCCCTTCCAGTCCTAGAGACTATGAGTCTATAACTGTCCCTGTTCCCATTGGACAGATGGGAGGAGCCTGAGGTACAGAGAAGGGAGGTGACCTACACAAGGGCCTACACAGCAAGGCTGTGGCAGAGCCAGAAAGAATCCACCAGTCCTGACTCCTGTTCTAATAGACAACAAATCCCCCCAGAGGCAGGGATAGAGCTCAGGAATTGAGATGTTGGGAAAATTTCATTCCAACCGTTTCTGTCCAAATATCCCATTCAGACTAAACCAGTTTGTTTCTCAGAATCATAACAAGTGAGATGGAAGTTCTTTGCAAAAGTATTTTGTTGCAAAACAAAAGCATCTCCTGTTTGTCACAATGTGTTAAATTGTCTCGTCACACACAAAGAGAAGACACTTAGATCTTGAAAATTAGATAAGATGCTTCAGTCTGAGCTAAGTCGTTGCTGCTCTTAACAATTCCAATATAAAAAAATGCAAATAAAAAAGACTGTTTCAGCTAATCTATTATGTCATAATCTGCTCTGAGTAAACGTGATAGGACAGCTCATATTATGCACTAATCCTAGTAACACTCTCCACTGGATCCCCATCCTCCACCAACCATGAGACAGGTATGAGTGGATCATTATTATCCCTACTTGAAAGAGGGAGAAGCTAAGGCTGAGAAAGGAGAATTGACTTGTCTTAGATCACATAGCCAGTCAGAGGCAGAGTTGGGAATAGGATCCAAGAGCCCTGATTTTCAAACTAACCATCCGATCTTGAATTTCAGACATTGAATGACCTGAATAATGTGCTCTCAGATGAGCTACAGACCAACAACAGTGCACAGTAATTATTCAGCAAGTATTTCAGGAGAACTGCAATGTTAGAGAGAATCATGAACTGCTCAGAGACCATTAATGCAGAGAAGCAGCAAAATTTGTCAAACATAGAACTGGTTCTGATTTATTTCCTTGTTCTTAAAAGAGAACAACATGGACCTGAGTCTCCTCCCTGTCAATAACCCCCTGCTCAGCCAATCAGGGTAGAGACTGAGGAGGGGAGGCTGAGGATTCTTACCAGAGAGCCCAAAAGATGGCCCAGGTGACTGCTGGGGATCACTGCCCAAGCACTATTTCAGTCCCACATTTTTGGGTTGATCTCTCACAGTGGGGGCTGCAGAGCACTCCCCCGCAACACACACACACACACACACACAAGCACACCTGCTGGTGTTGGGAGGGGAATAGGAAAAAGGAGAAACGAAGCAAGAGAAGAGAAAGGATAGAAGGATGGACAGAGGAAAAGCTGAAACAAAAAGGACAAACCCTTATGTCCCCACTCATTCTAAGGGACAAAATCCCAGGTGTGCAATAAAATTCTGCCTCCTAAAGCTCGTGTTTTCCATGTCTAGAATTCAACTCTCACCAGATGGATCAGGCTGAAAAGGTTTCAAACCTCCAGGAGACTCTTACCTTCTAAACAGGGATGGCTGTTTTCTAGTAAAACTACAAAGGAAGGAGAAAACTCGAAAGAGGTTCCTCCTGGCGCTCACATACGTGAACCTGGGTCTCTGAGGTTTCCCTGGCCCCTCGCCCCTGTCCTGCCTGGATGATGTCAGCATCTCTCTGTGAGGTCACCACCTCCCCACCACCTTTGACCAATAGTGTGAGGTCCTGCAAAAGCCCTTTGTGATGTCACTACCACACCCCTCCCTTGCTGTGCCAATGTCCTGCCCCAGGCCAGGCACTTTGGAGGTTTGAGCTACTCCCTGTGGATCACCCCACTCAAGGAGTGTTCGTTCTAGGCAGCAAGCCGGCTAGACAGTAAAACATCAGATGATGCTCCCCATGCTACGCTCCGTTTTTCAGAAATTAGTCGACTTTATGACCAGAAGAGACCATTAGAGCATCTAATCATATAATTATAGAATATAGGGTTGGAAGGGAACTCGGGAGGTCATCTAGTCCAATCCACTGCTCAAAGCAGGACCAATCCCCAACTAAATCATCCCAGCCAGGGCTTTGTCAAGCCTGACCTTAAAAATCCCTAAGGAAGGAGATTCCACCACCTCCCTAGCTATCCCATTCCAGTGCTTCACACACTCCTAGTGAAAAAGTTTTTTTCCTAATATCCAGCCTAAACCTCCCCCACTGCAACTTGAGACCATTACTCCTTGTTCTCTCATCTGCTACCACTGAGAACAGTCTAGATCCATCCTCTTTGGAACCCCCTTTCTGGTACTTAAAAGCAGCTATCAAATCCCCCCTCAGTCTTCTCTTCTGCAGACTAAACAAGCCCAGTTTCCTTAGCCTTTCCTCATTAGTCATGCGCTTCAGACCCCTGATCATTTTCCTTGCCCTCTGCTGGACTGTTTCCAATTTTTCCACATCCTTCTTGTAGTGTCGGGCCCCAAACTGGACTCAGTACACCAGATGAGGCTTCACCAATGCCGAATAGAGAGGAATGATCACATCCCTCGATCTGCTGGCAATGCCCCTACTTATACAGCCCAGAATTCCGTTAGCCTTCTTGGCAACAAGGGCACACTGTTGACTCATAGCCAGCTTCTCGTCTAGTGTAACCCCTAGGTCCTTTTCTGCAGAACTGCTTCCTAGCCATTCGGCCCGTAGTCTGTAACAGTGAATGGGATTCTTCCGTCCTAAGTGCAGGATTCTGCACTTGTCCTTATTGAACTTCATCAGGTTTCTTTTGGCTCAGTCTTCCAATTTGTCTAGGTCCCTCTGTATCCTATCCCTACACTCCAGCATATCTACCACTCCTCCCAGTTTAGTGTCATCTGCAAACTTGCTGAATGTGCAATCCACACCATCCTCCACATCATCAATGAAGATATTGAACAAAACCAGCCCCAGGACTGACCCTTGGGGCACTGCGCTTGAAACCGGCTGCCAACTAGACATGGAGCCTTTGATCACTACCCTTTGAGCCTGATGATCTAGCCAGCTTTCTATCCACCTTACAGTCCATTCATCCAGCCGATACTTCTTTAACTTGCTGGCAAGAATACTGTGGGAGACCATATCAAAAGCTTTACTAAAGTCAAGGAATAACACATCCACTGCTTTCCCCTCATCCACAGAGCCAGTTACTTCCTCATAGAAGGCAATAAGGTTAGTCAGGCATGACTTGCCCTTGGTGAATCCATACTGACTGTTCCTGATCACTTTCCTCTCCTCTAAGTGCTTCAGAATTGATTCCTTGAGGACCTGCTCCATGATTTTTCCAGGGACAGAGGTGAGCTGACTGGTCTGTAGTTCCCTGGATCCTCCTTCTTCTCTTTTTATAGATGGGCACTACAGTAGCCTTTTTCCAGTCATCCTGGACCTCCCCCGATCACCATGAGTTTTCAAAGATAATGGCCAATGTCTCTGCAATCACATCCGCCAACTCCTTTAGCACCCTCGGATGAAGCACATCCAGCCCCATTTACATGTGCTCATCTCCAGTTTTCTAAATAGTCCCGAACCACTTCTTTCTCCACAGGGGGCTGGTCACCTTCTCCCCATACTGTGCTGCCCAGTGCAGCAGTCTGGGAGCTGACCTTGTTTGTGAAGACAGAGGCAAAAAAAGCTTTGAGTACATTAGCTTTTTCCGCATCCTCTGTCCACTAAGTTACCTCCCTCATTCAGTAAGGGGCCCACACTTTCCTTGACTTTTTTCATGTTACTAACAAACCTGAAGAAACCCTTCATCATACTTTTAACATTTCTTGCTAGCTGCAACTCCAAATGTGATTTGGCCTTCCTTATTTCACTCCTGGATGCCTGAGCAATATTTTTATACCCCTCCCTGGTCATTTGTCCAATCTTCCATTTCTTGTAAGCTTCTATTTTGTGTTTAAGATCAGCAAGGATTTCACTGTTAAGCCTATCATAACCTTAGTCCCAGATTTGGACCTTAGCGTCCAAAATATGGGGGTTAGCATGAAAACCTCCAAGCTTAGTTACCAGCTTGGACCTGGTACTTGCTGCCACCACCCAAAAAATTAGAGTGTTTTGGGGCACTCTGGTCCCCCTGAAAAACCTTCCCTGGGGACCCCAAGACCCAAATCCCTTGAGTCTCACAACAAAGGGAAATAATCCTTTTTCCCTTCCCCCCTCCAGGTGCTCCTGCAGAGATACACAGGCACAAGCTCTGTGAATCCAAACAGAGTGACTCCCCCTCTCCGTTCCCAGTCCTGGAAACAAAAAGCACTTTCCTCTTCACCCAGAGGGAATGCAAAATCAGGCTAACAAATCCAACACACACATATCTCCCCTGATTTCTTCCTCCCACCAATTCCCTGGTGAGTACTGACTCAATTTTCCTGAAGTAAAGAAAAACTCCAACAGGTCTTAAAAGAAAGCTTTATATAAAAAAGAAAGAAAAAATACATACAAATGGTCTCTCTGTATTAAGGTGACGAAATACAGGGTCAATTACTTAAAAGAATATTGAATAAACAGCCTTATTCAAAAAGAATACAAATCAAAGCACTCCAGCACTTATATTCATGAAAATACCAAAGAAAAGAAACCATATAACTTACTATCTGATCTCTTTGTCCTTACACTTAGAAACAGAAGATTAGAAAGCAGAACTACTTCTCCAAAGCTCAGAGGAAGCAGGCAGACAGACAAAGACTCAGACACAAGCTTCCCTCCACCCAGAGTTTAAAAAATAATCCGGTTTCCTGATTGGTCCTCTGGTCAGGTGCTTCAGGTGAAAGAGACATTAACCCTTAGCTATCTGTTTATGACACGCCCCCCAAATTGCAGACAGTGGGGAAGCTCACTGGCGGCGATTTCCTTCTAGAACTTGAAAATAAACAGATTAATACAACACATGCACCTTTACATATACCCCTAAGTATATAACTAACAGACTTCTACCTTTTAAGAACACTTTTTAACTACTGAATTCTGGGAAACTCTCACGGGAGAGTGCATCAGCTACTTTGTTAGAAGCTCCTGTGATGTGCTGAATTTCAAAATCAAAATCTTGGAGAGCTAAACTCCAACGAAGTAGTTTCTTGTTGTTTCCCTTGGCAGTAAGAAGCCACTTTAGTGCAGCATGGTCAGTTTGTAGTTGGAACCGCCGTCCCCAAACATATGGGCGTAGCTTTTCCAGGGCGTACACAATGGCATAGTATTCCTTTTCACTGACTGACCAGTGACTTTCCCTCTCAGACAGTTTCTTGCTGAGAAACATGACAGGATGGAAGTTGTGATCTGTTGCTTCCTGCATGAGCACTGCTCCTATACCACGCTCAGATGCATCTGTGGTTACTAGGAATGGCTTGTCAAAGTCCGGGGCCCTGAGCACAGGGTCAGACATGAGCGTTGCCTTAAGTTGGGTAAAGGCCTTTTGACACTCATCAGTCCACTTAACTGCATTTGGCTGGGTCTTTTTGGTCAGGTCGGTCAGTGGGGCAGCGATTTGGCTGTAGTGTGGTACAAATCGCCTGTAGTATCTGGCCAAGCCTAAGAAGGATTGGACCTGCTTCTTGGACCGTGGGACAGGCCACTTTTGGATAGCATCCACCTTGGCCTGTAGGGGGTTTATGGTTCCTCGACCCACCTGGTGCCCCAGGTAAGTCACTCTGTTTTGGCCTATTTGACACTTTTTGGCCTTAACAGTTAGTCCTGCCTGCCTGATGCGCTCAAAGACCTTTTCCAGGTGTAGTAGGTGTTCGGGCCAGGAGTCTGAAAAAATGGCCACATCATCGAGGTAGGCAACTGCAAATTCTCCCAGTCCAGCTAGTAGACCATCTACCAGCCTCTGGAAGGTGGCGGGTGCATTTCGAAGGCCGAAAGGAAGGACATTGAATTCATACACCCCCGCATGGGTGACGAATGCTGACCTCTCCTTGGCAGGTTCATCTAGCGGTACTTGCCAGTACCCCTTGGTTAAGTCTATTGTAGAGATGAACTGGGCACGTCCCAACTTCTCCAATAGCTCATCGGTACGTGGCATTGGATAGTTGTCCGGACGAGTTACAGCATTTAGCTTACGGTAGTCCACGCAAAAGCGTATTTCCCCATCTGGTTTGGGTACCAGAACCACTGGAGATGCCCATGCACTGGTAGATGAGCGGATTATACCCATCTGTAGGATGTTCTGGATCTCCCGTTTTATAGCAGCTTGGGCATGAGGAGACACCCGGTAGGGTGGGGTTCTGATTGGGTGAGCATTACCTGTATCAATGGAGTGGTATGCCCGTTCAGTCCGTCCTGGGGTGGCTGAGAACAATGGGGCGAAGCTAGTGCACAGCTCCTTGATTTGTCGCCGCTGCAGACGTTCCAGGGTGGTTGAGAGGTTCACCTCTTCCCCGCCACCGTCTTTTTTCCCGTCGTAGTAGACACCATCAGTCCACTCAGCATCATCTCCCTGGACTGTAAACTGACAAACCTGTAAGTCTCTGGAATAGAAAGGCTTGAGAGAATTAACATGGTACACTTTAGGCTTTAGTGAGGAATTGGGAAATGCTATGAGGTAGTTTACAGTTCCCAGGCGCTCTTGGACCGTGAATGGCCCTTCCCATGATGCTTCCATCTTATGGGCCTGTTGCGCCTTCAAGACCATAACCTGGTCTCCTACCTTGAAGGAACTTTCTCTGGCATGTCTGTCATACCAGGCCTTTTGCTCTTCTTGAGCATCCTTTAGGTTCTCTCTAGCAAGGGCTAAAGAGTGTCAGAGGGTTCTTTGTAGGTTGCTTACAAAGTCCAGAATGTTAGTTCCTGGAGAAGGCGTAAACCCCTCCCATTGCTGCTTCACCAACTGTAATGGTCCCTTAACCTCGTGACCATACACAAGTTCAAATGGTGAAAACCCTAAACTGGGATGTGGTACAGCCCTGTAGGCAAACAGCAACTGCTGCAACACTAGGTCCCAATTATTGGAGAATTCGTTGATGAATTTTCTTATCATGGTCCCCAAAGTTCCATTGAACCTTTCCACCAGGCCATTGGTTTGATGGTGGTACGGGGTGGCAACCAAGTGATTCACCCTATGAGTTTCCCACAGTTTTTCCATGGTCCCTGCCAGGAAATTAGACCCTGAATCTGTAAGGATGTCGGAGGGCCAACCTACCCTGGCAAAGATGTCTGTTAGGGCCAGGCACACAGTGTTAGCCCTGGTGTTGCCTAGAGCTACTGCTTCTGGCCATCGGGTAGCAAAGTCCACTAAAGTCAGTACGTACTGCTTTCCTCTGGGCTTCTTTTTTGGGAAAGGGCCCAGAATATCCACAGCTACTCGCTGAAATGGGACCTCAATTATGGGGAGTGGCTGGAGAGGGGCCTTGACCTGGTCTTGAGGCTTTCCCACTCTTTGGCATACCTCACAAGACCGGACATACTTGGCAACGTCCTTGCCCATCCCCTCCCAGTGGAAGGACTTCCCCAACCGGTCCTTGGTTCTGTTCACCCCAGCATGGCCACTGGGATGATCATGGGCTAAGCTTAAGAGCTTCCCCCGGTACTTAGTTGGAACCACCAACTGTTTTTGCGGCTGTCATTCTTCCCGGTGTCCACCAGAAAGAATTTCCTTGTATAAAAGTCCTTGGTCTATAACAAGCCGGGATCGATTAGAAGAGCTGAGAGGCGGTGGGGTGCTCCGTGCCGCCGCCCAAGCTTTCTGAAGGATGTCATCCGCTTCCTGCTCAGCCTGGAACTGTTCCCTTGAGGCTGGGGTCACCAGTTCTTCCTCAGACTGTGGACTTGGGCTTGGTCCCTCTGGAAGCGATGTAGGTGATGGGGTTGTTTCCTTTGCTGGTGAACCGCTCTCCGCTGGTGCACCTGAGGGTATTTCAGGCTCTGGCTGAGCCTTTTGGGTATGGCTGTCTTTTGCTTCTGCCAGTTCTGGCTCGCTGGCGCCCTTTGGCGTTGAGTTTGAAGATGTGGTTGCACTTGCTGGTGCTGGTTGTTGTTCCAGTTCCGGTCCTGGGACTGGAGATGCTGTGGCTGTTTCAGTGGTAGGTATGGAATCCGGGTCCACTACCTCTGTCTGGGTCTCTGGTAACACAGACGGGGCGTCTGTGGACGGCTCAGGAACAGGAATGGGTCTGGAAGCTTGTCTGGTTTGGCTACGTGTAACCATTCCCACTCTATTGGCCCTCCTCACCTGGTTGGCCAAGTCTTCCCCCAGTAGCATGGGGATAGGATAATTGTCATAGACTGCAAAAGTCCACATTCCTGACCAGCCTTTGTACTGGACAGGCAGTTGAGCTGTAGGCAAGTCTACAGCTTGTGACATGAAGGGGTAAATTGTAACTTTGGCCTTTGGGTTGATGAATTTGGGGTCAACGAAGGATTGGTGGATAGCTGACGCTTGTGCCCCCGTGTCTCTCCACGCAGTAACCTTCTTTCCGCCCACTCTCAAATTTTCCCTTCGCTCCAAGGGTATTTGAGAGGCATCCGGGCCTGGGGATCTTTGGTGTGATGGTGGTGTAATGAATTGCACTCGCATGGTGTTCTTGGGACAGTTGGCCTTGATATGTCCCAGTTCATTACACTTAAAGCATCTTCCATCTGATGGG
>NW_026114851.1:0-40310 GCF_025201925.1 Gopherus flavomarginatus | reverse complement strand
TGCCTTCTCTCCCTACCTCTGCGAGACCACTGGGGAGCGGCCCTTCTTGCGGGATAGGGGGCTCCCTTCTCTTCCTAGCTCTGCGAGACCACTGGGGAGCGGCCCTTCCTGCGGGATTAAGGCGCTGGCTCCTCTCCCTAGCTCTGCGAGACCACTGGGGAGCGGCCGTTCTTGTGGGATTAGGGCACTGCCTTCTGTCCCTAGCTCTGCGAGACCACTGGAGAGCGGCCCTTCCTGCGGGATTAGGGTGCTGCCTTCTCTCCCTAGCTCTGCGAGACCACTGGGGAGCAGCCATTCCAGCGGGATTAGGGCGCTGCCTTTTCTACCTAGCTCTGTGAGACCACTGTGGAGCACTCCTTCCTGTGGGATTAGGGCGCTGCCTTCTCTCCCTAGTTTCTTCGAGACCACTGGTGAGCGGCTCTTCTTTCTGCGGGGAACGGGGCTCTGGCTTCCCTCCCTAGCTCTGCCAGGGGCCTGGGAGCAGCCCTTCCTCCGGGATAAGAGAGCTGCCTTCTCTCTCCCCTAGCTCTGCGAGACCACTGGGGAGCGGCCCTTCCTGAGCGATTTGCGCGCTGCCTTCTCTCCCAAGCTCTGCGAGACCACTGGAGAGCGGACCTTCCTGCGGGATGAGGATGCTGCCTTCTCTCCCTAGCTCTGCGAGACCACTGGGGATCGGTCGTTCCCGCGGGATTAAGATGCTGCCTTCTCTCCCTAGCTCTGAGAGACCACTGGGGGAGCAGCCCTTCCTGCGGGATTAGGGCGTTTCGTTCTCTCCCTAGTTCTGTGAGACCACTGGGGATCGGTCCTTCCTGTGGGATTAGGGCGCTGCCTTCTCTCCCTAGCTCTGCGAGACCACTGGGGAGCGGCCCTTCTTGCGGGATTATGGCACTGCCTTCTCTCCCTAGCTCTGCGAGACCACTGGGGAGCGGCTCTTCCTACGGGATTAGGACGCTGCCTTTTCTCCCTAGCTCCGCGAGACCACTGAGGAGGGTCCCTTACTGCGGGATTAGAGCTCTGCCTACTCTCCCTAGCTCTGCGAGACCACTGGGGAGCGACTCTTCCTGCGGGATTAGAGCGCTGCCTTCTCTCCCTAGCTCTGCGAGAGCACTGGGGAGCGGACCTTCCTGTGGGATTAGGGCGCTGCCTTCTCTCCCTAGCTCTGCGAGACCACTGGGGAGCGGATATTCCTGCTGGGACGGGGCGCTGGCTTCCCTCCCCAGCTCTGCCAGGGGCCTGGGGAGCAGCCCTTCCTCCGGGATAAAAGCGCTGCCTCCTCTCCCTAGCTCTGCGACACCAGTAGGGAGCGGCTCTATCTGCGGGATTATTGCGCTGCCTTCTCTCCCTAGCTCTGCGAGACCACTGGGGAGCGGCCCTTACTGCGGGATTAGGGCGCTGTCTGCTCTCCCTAGCTCTGCAAGACCACTGGGGAGCGGCTATTCCAGTGGAATTAGGGCGCTGCCTTCTCTCCCTAGCTCTGCGAGACCACTGCGGATCGGTTGTTCCTGCGGGATTAAGACACTACCTTCTCTCCCTAGCTCTGCGAGACCACTGGGGAGCAGCCCTTCCTGCAGAATTAGGGCGCTTCCTTCTCTCCCTAGCTCTGCGAGACCACTGGAGAGCGGCCCTTCCTGCGGGATTAGGGCACTGCCTTTCTATTCCTACCTCTGCGAAACCACTGGGGAGCGGCCCTTCCTGCGGGATTAGGGTGCTGCCTTCTCTCCCTAGCTCTGCGAGACCACTGGGGAGCAGCCATTCCTGCCGGATTAAGATGCTTCCTTCTCTCCCTAGCTCTGCGAGACCACTGGGGAGCGGTCCTTCCTGTGGGATTAGGGCGCTGCCTTCTCTCCCTAGCTTTGCGAGAGCACTGGGGAGCGGCCGTTCCTGCGGGATAAGGGCGCTGCCTTCTCTCCCTAGCTCTGCGAGACCACTGGGGAGCGGCCCTTCTTGTGGGATTAGGGCACGGCCTTCTCTCCCTAGCTCTGCGAGACCACTGGGGAGCCGCCCTTCCTGCGGGATTAGGATGCTGCCTTTTCTCCCTAGCTCTGCGAGACCAATGGGGAGCGGCACTTCCTGCGGGATTAGGGTGCTGCCTTCTCTCCCTAGCTCTGCGAGACCACTGGGGAGCGGCCCTTCCTGCGGGATTAGAGCGCTGCCTTCTCTCCCTAATTCTGCTAGACCACTGGGGACCGGACCTTCCTGTGGGATTAGGGTGCTGCCTTCTCTCCCTAGCTCTGAGAGACCACTTGCGAGCGGCCCTTACTGCGGGATTAGGGCTCTGTCTGCTCTCCCTAGCTCTGCAAGACCACTGGGGAGCGGCTATTCCAGTGGAATTAGGGCGCTGCCTTCTCTCCCTAGCTCTGCGAGACCACGCGGGAGAGGACCTTCCTGTGGGATTAGGGCGCTGCCTTCTCTCCCTAGCTCTGCGAGACCACTGGGGAGCGGAGCTTCCTGCTGGGACGGGGCGCTGGCTTCCCTCCCCAGCTCTGCCAGGGGCCTGGGGAGCAACCCTTCCTCCGGGATAAAAGCGCTGCCTCATCTCCCTAGCTCTGCGACACCAGTAGGGAGCGGCTCTATCTGCGGGATTATTGCGCTGCCTTCTCTCCCTAGCTCTGCGAGACCACTGCGGATCGGTCGTTCCTGCGGGATTAAGACGCTACCTTCTCTCCCTAGCTCTGCGAGACCACTGGGGAGCAGCCCTTCCTGCAGAATTAGGGCGCTTCTTTCTCTCCCTAGCTCTGCGAGACCACTGGAGAGCGGCCCTTCCTGCGGGATTAGGGCACTGCCTTCTATTCCTAGCTCTGTGAGACCACTGGGGAGCTGCCCTTCCTGCGGGATTAGGGCGCTGCCTTCTCTCCCTACCTCTGCGAAACCACTGGGGAGCGGCCCTTCCTGCGGGATTAGGGTGCTGCCTTCTCTCCCTAGCTCTGCGAGACCACTGGGGAGCAGCCATTCCTGCGGGATTAAGACGCTTCCTTCTCTCCCTAGCTCTGAGAGACCACTTGCGAGCGGCCCTTACTGCGGGATTAGGGCGCTGTCTGCTCTCCCTAGCTCTGCAAGACCACTGGGGAGCGGCGATTCCAGTGGAATTAGGGCGCTGCCTTCTCTCCCTAGCTCTGCGAGACCACTGCAGATCGGTCGTTCCTGAGGGATTAAGACGCTACCTTCTCTCCCTAGCTCTGCGAGACCACTGGGGACCAGCCCTTTCTGCGGGATTAGGGCGCTGCCTTCTCTCCCTAGCTCTGCGAGACCACTGGGGAGTGACCCTTCCTGAGGGATCATTGCGCTGCCTCCTCTCCCTAGCTCTGCGACACCAGTAGGGAGCGGCTCTTCCTGCGGGATTAGGGCGCTGCATTCTCTCCCTAGCTCTGCGAGACCACTTGCGAGCGGCCCTTACTGCGGGATTAGGGCGTTCTCTGCTCTCCCTAGCTCTGCAAGACCCCTGGGGAGCGGCTATTCCAGTGGAATTAGGGTGCTTCCTTCTCTCCCTAGTTCTGCGAGACCACTGCGGATCGGTCGTTCCTGAGGGATTAAGATTCTACCTTCCCTCCCTAGCTCTGCGAGACCACTGGGGACCAGCCCTTTCTGCAGGATTAGAGCGCTGCCTTTTCTCCCTAGCTCTGCGAGACCACTGGGGAGTGACCCTTCCTGAGGGATCAGTGCGCTGCCTCCTCTCCCTAGCTCTGCGAGACAACTGGGGAGCGTCCGTTCCTGCGGGATTAGGGCACTGTCTACTATCCCTGGCTCTCCGATACCACTGGGGAGCAGCCATTCCTGCGTGATTAGGACGCAGCCTTTTCTCCCTAGCTCTGCGAGATCACTGGGGGTGGCCCTTCCTGCGGGATTAGGACGCTGCCTTCTCTCCTAGCTCTTTGAGACCACTGGGGAGCAGTCCTTCCTGTGGTATTAGGGCACTGCCTTCTCTCCCTAGCTCTGTGAGACCACTGGGGAGCGGACCTTCCTGTGGGATAAGCGTGCTGCCTTCTCTCCCTTATTCTGCGATAACACTGGGGAGCAGCACTTCCTGCGGGATTAGGGCACTGCCTTCTCTCCCTAGGTCTGCGAGAAGACTGAGGAGCAACCCTTCCTCCGGGATTAGGTCGCTTCCTTCTCTCCCTAGCTCTGCGAGACCACTGGAGAGCGGCCCCTTCTGCGGGATTAGGGCGCTGCCTTCTCTCCCTAGCTCTGCGAGACCACTGGGGAGCGGCCCTTCCTGTGGGATTAGGGCGCTGCCTCCTCTCTCCAGATCTGCGAGACCACTGGGTAGAGGCCCTTTCTGCGGGATTAGGCCGCTGCCTGCTCTCTCTAGCTCTGCAAGACCACTGGAGAGCAGCCCTTCCTGCCGGATTAGGGCACTGCCTTCTCTCCCTTGCTCTGCGAGACCACTGGAGAGGGGACCTTCCTGTGGGATTAGGGGGCTGCCTTCACTCCCTAGCTCTGCGAGACCACTGGGGGGCGGCCCTTCCTGTGGTATTAGGGCTCTACCTTTTCTACCTAGCTCTGCGAGACCACTGGGGAGCGGCCCTTCTTGCGGGATAGGGAGCTCCCTTCTCTTCCTAGCTCTGCGAGACCACTGGGGAGCGGCTGTTCCTTTGGCATTAGGGCACTGCCTTCTCTCCTTAACTCTGCGAGACCACTGGCGAGCGGCCCTTCCTGCCGGATTAGGGCGCTGCCTCCTCTCCCTAGCTCTGCGAGACCACTGGGGAGCGGCCATTCTTGGGGAATTAGGGCACTGCCTTCTCTCCCTAGCTCTGCGAGACCACTGGAGAGTGTCCCTTCCTGCGGGATTAGGGCACTGCCTCCTCTCCCTAGCTCTGCGAGACCACTGGAGAGCGTCCGTTCTTGCGGGATTAGGGCACAGCCTTCTATTCCTAGCTCTGTGAGACCACTGGGGAGCTGCCCTTCCTGCGGGATAGGGGGCTGCCTTCTCTCCCTACCTCTGCGAAACCACTGGGGAGCGGCCCTTCCTGCGGGATTAGGGTGCTGCCTTCTCTCCCTAGCTCTGCGAGACCACTGGGGAGCAGCCATTCCTGCGGGATTAGGATGCTGCCTTTTCTCCCTAGCTCTGCGAGACCACTGGGTAGCGGCCCTTCCTGCGGGATTAGGACGCTGCCTTTTCTACCTAGCTCTGCGAGACCACTGTGGAGCTCTCCTTCCCGTAGGATTAGGGCGCTGTCTTCTCTCCCTAGCTCTGCGAGACCACTGGTGAGCGGATCTTTCTGCGGGGACGGGGCGCTGGCTTCCCTCCCTAGCTCTGCCAGGGGCCTGGGGAGCAGCCCTTCCTCCGGAATAAGAGCGCTGCCTTCTCTCCCAAGCTCTGCGAGACCACTGGGGAGCGGACCTTCCTGCGGGATTAGGATGCTGCCTTCTCTCCCTAGCTCTGCGAGACCACTGGGGATCGGCCGTTCCTGCGGGATTAGGGCGCTGACTTCTGTCCCCAGCTCTGCCAGGGGACTTGGGAGCAGCCCTTCCTGCGGGATTAGGGCGCTGCCTTCTCTCCCTAGCTCTGCAAGACAACTGGGGAGTGGCTGCTCCTGCGGGGTTAGTGCACCGCTTTCTCTCCCTAGCTCTGCGAGACCACGGGGGAGCGGCCGTTCCTGCGAGATTAGGGCGCTGCCTTCTCTTCCTAGCTCTGCGAGACCACTGGGGAGTGGCCCTTCCTGCGAGATTAGGCCGCTGCCTTCTCTCCCTAGCTCTGCGAGACCACTGGGGAGCGGCACTTCCTGCGGGGTTAAGGCGCTGCCTCCTCTCCCCAGCTCTGTGAGACCACTGGGGAGCGGCCCTTCCTGCGGGAATAGGGCTCTGCCTCCCATCCCCAGCTCTGCGAGAATATTGGGAAACGGCCCTTCCTGCGGGATTAGGGCACTGCCACCTCCCCCAGGTCTGCGAGATCACTGGGGAGCGGCCCTTCCTGTGAGACTAGGGGATCGGCCGTTCCTGCGGGATTAGGGCGCTGACTTCCCTCCCCAGCTCTACCAGGGGACTGCAGAGCAACCCTTCCTGCGGGATTAGGGCCCTGCCTTCTCTCCCTAGCTCTGCGAGACCACTGGGGAGCGGCCGTTCTTGCGAGATTAGGGCGCCGCCTTCTCTCCCTAGCTCTGCGAGACCACTGGTGATTGGCCCTTCCAGCGGGATTAGGGCGCTGCCTTCTCTCCCTAGCTATGCGAGACCACTCGGGATCGGCCGTTCCTGCGCGATTAGGGCGATGCCTCCTCTCCCCAGCTCTCCTAGACCACTACGGAGCGGCCCTTCCTACCGGATTAGGGCGTTGCTTCCTCTCCCCAGGTCTGCGAGAGCATTGAGGAGCGATCCTTCCTGAGGGATTAAGGCGCTGCCTCCTCTCCCCAGCTCTGCGAGACCACTGGGGAGCAGCCCTTCCTGCGGGATTAGGGCGCTGCCTCCTCTCCCCAACTCTGCGAGACCACTGGGGAGCGCACCTTTCTGCGGAATTGTGGCGCTGCCTGCTCTCCCCAGCTCTGCAATAGCACTGGGGAGCAGCCGTTCCTGCTAGATTAGGGCGCTGCCTCCTCTCCCCAGCTCTGATAGACCACTGGGGAGCGGCCGTTGCAGCGGGATTAGGGCACTGATTTCCCTCCCCACCTCTGCCAGGGGACTGGGGAGCGGAACTTCCTGCGGGATTAGGGCACTGCCTTCTCTCCCTAGCTCTGTGACACCACTTGGGAGTGGCCCTTCCTGCGGGATTAGGGCGCTACCTCCTCTCCCCAGCTCTGCGAGAGCACTGGGGAGTGTCCCTTCCTACGGGATTAGTGCACTGCCTCCTCTCCCCAGCTCTGCGAGAGCACTGGGGAGCATCCCTTCCTGCAGGATTAGGGCGCTGCCTTCTCTCCCTAGCTCTGCGAGACCACTGGGGAGCAGACCTTCCTGTGGGATTAGGGCGCTGCCTCCTCTCCCCAGCTCTGCTAGACCACTACAGAGCGACCCTTCCTGCGGGATTATGGCGCTGCCTCCTCTCCCCAGCTCTGCGAGACCACTGGGGAGCGGCCCTTCGTACCCGATTAGAGCGCCGCCTCCTCTCCCCAGCTCTGCGACACCATTGGAGAGAGGCCCTTCCTGCCGGATTATGGCGCTGCCTCCTCTCCCCAGCTCTGCGAGACCACTTGGGAGCAGCCCTTCCTGCGGGATTAGGGCGCTGCCTCCTCTCCCCAGCTCTGCCACCCCACCGGGGAGCGGCCCTTCCTGTGGGATTAGTGCGCTGCCTCCTCTCCCCAGCTCTGCGAAACCACCGGGGAGCGTCACTTCCTGCGGGATTAGAGAGCTGACTCCTCTCCCCAGCTCTGTGAGACCACTGCGGAGTGGCCCTTCCTGTGGGATTAGGGCGCTGCCTCCTCTCCCCAGCTCTGCGAGACCACTGGGGAGCATCCCATCCTGCGGGATTACGGCGCAGACTTCTCTCCCTAGCTCTGCGAGACCACTGGGGAGCGGCCCTTCCTGCGGGATTAGGGCACTGCCTTCTCTCCCTAGCTCTGCGAGACCACTCGGGAGCGGCCGTTCCTGCGGGATTAGGCCGCTGCCTTCTCTCCCTAGAACTGCGAAACCACTGGGGAGCGGCCCTTCCTGCCGGATTATGGCGCTGCCTCCTCTCCCCAGCTCTGCGAGACCACTTGGGAGCAGCCCTTCCTGCAGGATTAGGGCGCTGCCTCCTCTCCCCAACTCTGCGACACCACTGGGGAGCGCACCTTTCTGCGGAATTGGGGCGCTGCCTGCTCTCCCCAGCTCTGCAATAGCACTGGGGAGCAGCCGTTCCTGCTAGATTAGGGCGCTGCCTCCTCTCCCCAGCTCTGATAGACCACTGGGGAGAGGCCGTTGCAGCGGGATTAGGGCACTGATTTCCCTCCCCACCTCTGCCAGGGGACTGGGGAGCGGCGCTTCCTGCGGGATTAGGGCACTGCCTTCTCTCCCTAGCTCTGTGACACCACTTGGGAGTGGCCCTTCCTGCGGGATTAGGGCGCTGCCTCCTCTCCCCAGCTCTGCGAGACCACTGGGGAGCGACACTTCCTGCGGAATTAGGGCGCTGCCTTGTCTTCCCAGCTCTGCTAGACCACTACGGAGCGGCCTTTCCTGCCCGATTAGAGCACCGCCTCATCTCCCCAGCTCTGCGACATTATTGGAGAGAGGCCCTTCCTGCCGGATTAGGGCGCTGCCTCCTCTCCCCAGCTCTGCGACCCCACCGGGGAGCGGCCCTTCCCGTGGGATTAGTATGCTGCCTCCTCTCCCCAGCTCTGCGAAACCACCGGGGAGCGTCACTTCCTGCGGGATTAGAGAGCTGCCTCCTCTCCCCAGCTCTGCGAGACCACTGGGGAGTGGCCCTTCCTGTGGGATTAGTGCGCTGCCTCCTCTCCCCAGCTCTGCGAGACCACTGGGGAGCATCCCATCCTCCGGGATTAGGGCGCTGCCTTCTCTCCCTAGCTCTGCGAGACCACTGGGGATCGGCCCTTTCAGTGGGATTAGGGCACTGCCTTCTCTCCCTAGCTCTGCGAGACGACCGGAGATCAGCCGTTCCTGCGGGGTCGGGGCGCTGGCTTCCGTCCCCAGCTGTGCCAGGGGTCTGGGGATCAGGCCTTCCTGCGGGATTTGGGGGCAGCCTTCTATCCCTAGCTCTGCGAGACCACTGGAGAACAGCCCTTCCTTTGGGAGGAGGACGCCGCCTTCTCTCCTTAGCCCTTCGAGACCACTGGGGAGCGGACGTTCCTGTGGAAGGAAGCCAGCGCCCCGCCCACGCAGGAAGGCACTTATCCCGAAGGAACAGTCACTCCCCAGTGGTCTCGCAGAGCGAGGGAGAGAAGGCGGTGCCCTAATCCCGCAGTAAGGGACGCTCCCAAGTGGTCTCGCAGAGCTAGGGAGAGAAGGTGGCGCTCTGATCCCGCAGGAAGGGCCGCTCCCCAGCGGTCTCGCAAAGCTAGGGAGAGAAGGCGTCGCCCTAATCCCGCAGGAGTGTATGCTCCAAAGTGGTCTCTCAGAGCTAGGGAGAGAAGGCGGCGCCCTAATCCTGCAGGAAGGTCTGCTCCCCAGTGGTCTCTCAGAGCTGGGAGAAATACTGCGCCCTAATTCCGCAGGAAGGGCCGCTCCCCAGTGGTCTCGCAGAGCTAGGGAAAAACACGGCAACCTAATTCTGCAGGAAGGGCCACTCCCCAGTGGTCTCGCAGAGCTATGGAGAGGAGGCGGCACCCTAATGCCACAGGAAGGGTCGCTCCCCAGTGGTCTCGCAGAGCTAGGGAGAGAAGGCGGAGCCCTAATCCCACAGGAAGGGCCGCTCCCCAGTGGTCTCGCAGAGCGAGGGAGAGAAGGCAGCATCCTAATCCCGCAGGAAGGGCTGCTCCCCAGTGGTCTCACAGAGCTAGGGAGAGAAGGCAGCGCCTTAATCCCGCAGGAACGGCCGCTCCCCAGGGGTCTCGCAGAGGTAGGGAGAGAAGTCAGCGCCCGAATCCCCGAGGAAGAGCAGCTCCTGAGGCCCCTTGCAGAGCTAGGGAGGGAAGTCAGTGCCCTAATCCCGCAGGAACGGCCGATCCCCAGTGGTCTCGCAGATTTAAGGAGAGAAGGCAGCGCCCTAATCCCTCAGGAAGGGCCGCTCCCCAGTGGTCTCGCAGAGCTAGGGAGAGAAGGCGGCGCTCTAATCCTGCATGAACGGACGCTCCCCAGTGGTCTCGCAGAGCTAGGGAGAGAAGTCAGTGCCCTTATCCCGCAGAAAGGGCTGCTCCTCAGGCCCCTGGCAGAGCTAAGGAGGGAAATCAGCGCCCTAATCCCGTAGGAACGGCCGATCCCCAGTGGTCTCCCAGAGTTAGAGAGAGAAGGCAGTGCCCTAATCCTTCAGGAAGGGCCGCTCCCCAGTGGTCTCGCATAGCTAGGGAGAGGAGGCAGCGCCCTAATCCCACAGGAAGGGCTCCTCCCCAGTGGTCTCACAGAGCTAGGGAGAGAAGGCGGCGCCCTAATCCCGCAAGAAGGTCGGCTCCCCAGTGGTCTCGCAGATGTAGGGAGAAAGACGGCGCCCTAATCCCGCAGGAAGGGTCTCTCCCCAGTGGTCTAGCAGGAATAGGGAGAGACGGCGGCGACCTAATCCCGCAGGAAGGGCCGCTCCCCAGTGGTCTCGCAGAGATAGAGAGAGAAGGAGGCGCCCTAATCCCGCAGGAAGGGTCTCTCCCCAGTGGTCTCACAGAGCTAGGGAGAGAAGGCGCCGACTTAATCCCACAGGATGGGCCGCTCCCGAGTGGTCTCGCAGAGCTAGGGAGAGAAGGTGGCGCTATAATCCCGCAGGAAGGGCCGCTCCCCAGGGGACTCGCAAAGCTAGGGAGTGAAGTCAGCTCCCTAATCCCGCAGAAAGGGCTTCTCCTCAGGCCCCTGGCAGAGCTAGGGAGGGAAGTCAGTGCCCTAATCCCGCAGGAACGGACGATGCACAGTGGTCTCGCAGAGTTCAGGAGAGAAGGCAGTGCCCTAATCACTCAGGAAGGGCCGCTCCCCAGTGGTCTCGCAGAGCTAGGGAGAGGAGGCGGCGCCGTAATCCCGCGGGAAGGGTCGCTCCCCAGTGATCTCGCAGAGCTGAGGACAGGAGGCAGCGCCCTAATCCCGCAGGTAAGAGCTCCTCCCCAGTGGTCTCGCAGAGCTAGGCAGAGAAGGCGGCGCCGTAATCCCGCGGGAAGGGTCGCTCCCCAGTGATCTCGCAGAGCTGAGGACAGGAGGCAGCGCCCTAATCCCGCAGGTAAGAGCTCCTCCCCAGTGGTCTCGCAGAGCTAGGCAGAGAAGGCGGCGCCGTAATCCCGCAGGAAGGGAAGCTCCGCAGTGGTCTCGCACAGCTAGCGAGAGAAGGCAGCGCCCTAATCCCGCAGGAAGGGCCGCTTCCCAGTGATCTCGCAGAACTGAGGACAGGAGGCAGTGCCCTAATCCCGCAGGTAAGAGCTCCTCCCCAGTGGTCTCGCAGAGCTAGGCAGAGAAGGCGGCGCCGTAATCCCGCAGGAAGGGAAGCTCCGCAGTGGTCTCGCACAGCTAGCGAGAGAAGGCAGCGCCCTAATCCCGCAGGAAGGGCCACTCCCCAGTGGTCTCGCAGAGCTGGGGAGAGGAGGCAGCGCCCTAATCCCGCAGGATGGGCCTCTCCCGAATGGTCGCGCAGAGCTGGGGAGAGGAGGCAGCGCCCTAATTCCGCATGAAGGGTCGCTCTTGAATGGTCTTGCAGAGCTGGGGAGAGGAGGCAGCGCCCTAATCCAGCAGGAAGGGCCGCTCCCCAGTGGTCTCGCAGAGCTATGGATAGGGGGCGGCATCCTAATCCCACAGGAAATGACGCTCCCCAGTGGTCTTGCAGAGCTAGGGAGAGAAGGCGGCGCCCTAATCCCGCAGGAAGGGCCGCTCCCCAGTGGTCTCGCAGAGCTATGGATAGGGGGCGGCATCCTAATCCCACAGGAAATGACGCTCCCCAGTGGTCTCGCAGAGCTAGGGAGAGTCGGCGGCGCCCTAATCCCGCTGGAAGGGCCGCTCCCCAGTGTTCTCACAGAGTTAGGGAGAGGAGGCGGAGCCCTCATCCCGCTGGAAGGACCGCTCCATAGTGGTCTCGCAGAGCTAGGGTGAGAAGGCAGCGCCTTAATCCCGGAGGAGCGGCCTCTCCCCAGTGGTCTCGCATAGCTAGGGAGAGAAGGCGGTGTCCTAATTCCGCAGGAAGGGCCTCTCCCCAGTGGTCTCGCAGAGCTAAGGAAAAAGACGGCAATCTAATTCCGTAGGAAGGGCCGCTCCCCAGTGGTCTCGCAGAGCTAAGGAGAGTAGGCGGAGCTCTAATCCCGCAGGAAGGGCCTCTCCCCAGTGGTCTGGCAGAGCTAGGGAGAAAAGGCAGCGTCCTAATCCCGCAGGAAGAGCCGCTCCCCAGTGGTCTCACAGAGCTAGGGAGAGAAGGCGCCGACCTAATCCCGCAGGAAGGGCCTCTCCCAAGTGGTCTTGCGGAGCTAGGGAGAGAAGGCGCCGACCTAATCCCGCAGGAAGGGCCGCTCCCCAGGTGACTCGCATAGCTAGGGAGAGAAGTCAGCGCCCAAATCCCGCAGAAAGGGCTGCTCCTCAGGCCCCTGGCAGAGCTAGGGAGGGAAGTCAGCACCCTAATCCCGCAGGAAGAGCTCCTCCCCAGTGGTCTCGCAGAGCGAAGGAGAGAAGACGTCGCCGTAATCCCGCAGGAAGTGCCGCTCCCCAATAGTATCCCCAGTGGTCTCGCAGAGTTAGGGAGAGGAGGCAGCACCCTAATCCCGCAGGAAGGGCTCCTCCCCAGTGGTCTCGCAGAGATAGGGAGAGGAGTCAGCGCCCTAATTCCGCATGAAGGGTCGCTCTTGAATGGTCTCGCAGAGCTGGGGAGAGGAGGCAGCGCCCTAATCCCACAGTAAGGGCCGCTCCCCAGTGGTCTCGCAGAGCTATGGGTAGGGGGCGGCATCCTAATCCCACAGGAAATGACGCTCCCCAGTGGTCTCGCAGAGCTAGGGAGAGAAGGCGGCGCCCTAATCCCGCAGGAAGGGCCGCTCCCCAGTGGTCTCGCAGAGCTATGGGTAGGGGGCGGCATCCTAATCCCACAGGAAATGACGCTCCCCAGTGGTCTCGCAGAGCTAGGGAGAGTCGGCGGCGCCCTAATCCCGCTGGAAGGGCCGCTCCCCAGTGTTCTCACAGAGTTAGAGAGAGGAGGCGGAGCCCTCATCCCGCTGGAAGGACCACTCCCCAGTGGTCTCGCAGAGCTAGGGTGAGAAGGCAGCGCCTTAATCCCGGAGGAGCGGCCTCTCCCCAGTGGTCTCGCAGAGCTAGGGAGAGAAGGCGGTGTCCTAATCCCGCAGGAAAGGCCTCTCCCCAGTGGTCTCGGAGAGCTAGGGAGAGAAGGCGGCGAACTAATCCCGGAGGAAGGTCCGCTCCCCAGTGGTCTCGCAGAGCTAAGGAAAAAGACGGCAACCTAATTCCGTAGGAAGGGCCGCTCCCCAGTGGTCTGGCAGAGCTAGGGAGAAAAGGCAGCGTCCTAATCCCGCAGGAAGGGCCGCTCCCCAGTGGTCTCACAGAGCTAGGGAGAGAAGGCGCCGACCTAATCCCGCAGGAAGGGCCTCTCCCAAGTGGTCTCGCGGAGCTAGGGAGAGAAGGCGCCGACCTAATCCCGCAGGAAGGGCCGCTCCCCAGGTGACTCGCAAAGC
The DNA here is from genome assembly GCF_025201925.1 of Gopherus flavomarginatus. Classification (NCBI taxonomy): domain Eukaryota; kingdom Metazoa; phylum Chordata; order Testudines; family Testudinidae; genus Gopherus; species Gopherus flavomarginatus. The sequence continues at coordinate 27,165 of NW_026114851.1, read as the reverse complement.
TAGGAAGAGAAGTCAGCGCCCAAATCCCGCAGAAAGGGCTGCTCCTCAGGCCCCTGGCAGAGCTAGGGAGGGAAGTCAGCGCCCTAATCCCGCAGGAACGGCCGCTCCCCAGTGGTCTCGCAGAGCTAGGGAGAGGAGGCAGCGCGCTAATCCCGCAGGAAGAGCTCCTCCCCAGTGGTCTCGCAGAGCTAGGCAGAGAAGGCGGCGCCGTAATCCCGCAGGAAGGGAACCTCCGCAGTGGTCTCGCACAGCTAGCGAGAGAAGGCAGCGCCCTAATCCCGCAGGAAGGGATGCTCCCCAGTGGTCTCGCAGAGCTGTGGAGAGGAGGTAGTGCACTAATCCCTCAGGAAGGGCCACTCCCCAGTGGTCTCGCAGAGCTGGGGAGAGGAGGCAGCGCCCTAATCCCGCAGGAAGGGCTGCTCCCCAGTGGTCTCGCAGAGCTGGGGAGAGGAGGCAGTGCCATAATCTCGCAGGAAGGCCCTCTCCCCAGTGGTCTCGCAGAGCTGGGGATAGAAGGCAGCGCCCTAATCCCGCAGGATGGGCCACTCCCCAGTGGTCTCGCAGAGCTGGGGAGAGAATGCAGCACCCTAATCCCGCAGGAAGGGTCGGTTCTCAATGCTCTCACAGAGCTGGGGAGAGGAAGCAATGCCCTAATCCGGCAGGAAGGGCCGCTCCGTAGTGGTCTAGCAGATCTGGGGAGAGGAGACAGCGCCCTAATCCCACAGGAAGGGCCGCTCACCAATGGTCTCGAAAAGCTGGGAAGAGGAGGCAGCGCCCTAATCCCGCAGGACGGGCCGCTCCCCAATGGTCTCGCAGAGCTGGGGGTGAGGAGGCAGCGCCCTATTGCCGCAGGAAGGGCCGATACCCAGTGGTCTCGCAGAGCTTGGGAGAGGAGGCAGCGCCCTAATCCCACAAGAGGGGCCGCTCCCCAATGGTCTCGAAAAGCTGGGAAGAGGAGGCAGCGCCCTAATCTCGCAGGGAGGGCCGCTCCCCAGTGGTCTCGCAGAGCCTGGGAGAGAAGGCAGCGCCCTAATCCCGCAGGAAGGACCGCTACCCAGAGGTCTCGCAGAGCTAGGGAAAGAAGGCAGCGCCCTAATCCCGCAGGCAGGACCACTCCCCAGTGGTCTCGCAGAGCTAGGGAGACAAGGCAGCGCCCTAATCCCGCAGGAAGGGCCGCTCCCCAGTGGTCTCGCAGAGCTAGGGAGAGAAGGCAGCGCCCTAATTCCCCAGGAAGGAACGCTCCCCAGTGTTCTCACAGAGCTGGGGAGAGGAGGCAGCGCCCTAATCCCGCATGCAGGGCCGCTCCCCAGTGATCTCGCAGAGATAGAGAGAGAAGGCGGCGCCCTAATCCCGCAGGTAGGGCCGCTCCACAGTGGTTTCGCAGATATTGGGAGAGAAGGCGGCGCCCTAATCCCGCAGGAGGGGCCTCTCCCCTGTGGTCTCGCAGAGCTAGGTATAGAAGGCTGCCTCCTAATCCCGAAGGATGGGCTGCCCCTCAGGCCCCTGACACTGCTTGGGAGGGAAGCCAGCGCCCCGCCCCTGCAGGAACGGCTGATTCCCGGTGATCTCGCAGAGATAGGGAGAGAAGGCAGCGCCCTAATCCCGTAGGAAGGGCCGCTCGGCAGTGGTCTCGCAGAGCTATGGAAAGAAGGCAGCGCACTAATCCCGCAGGAAGGGCCGCTCCCCAGTGGTCTCGCAGAGGTAGGGAGAGAAGGCGGCGCACTAATCCCGCAGGAACGGCCGCTTCACAGTGGTCTCGCAGAGCTAGGGAGAGAAGGCAGCGCCCTAATACTGCAGGAAGGGCTGCTCCCAAGTCCCCTTGCAGAGCTGGGGAGGGAAGTCAGCGCCCTAATCCCGCAAGAAGGGCCGCTCTTCAGTTGTTTCGCAGAGCTGGAGAGAGGAGGCAGCGCATTAATCCCACAGGAAGGGCTGTTCCGCAGTGGTCTCGCAGAGCTGGGGAGAGGTGGCAGCGCCCTAATCCCGCAGGAAGGGACACTCCCCAGTGGTCTCGCAGAGCTGGGGAGAGGAGGCAGCGCCCTAATCCCGCAGGAAGGGCCGCTCCCAAGTGGTCTCGCAGAGCTAGGGAGAGAAGGCAGCGCCCTAATCCCGCTGGAAGGGCCACTCCCCAGTGGTCTCGCAGAGCTAGGGAGAGAAGGCTCGCCCTAATCTCGCAGGAACGGCCGCTCCCCAGTGGTCTCGCAGAGCTAGGGAGAGAAGACAGCGCCCTAATCCCGCAGGAACGGCCGCTCCCCAGTGGTCTCGCAGAGCTGCGGAGAGGAGGCAGCGCCCCAATTCCGCAGGAAGGCGCGCTCCCCAGTGGTCTCGCAGAGCTGGGGAGAGGAGGCAGCGCCCTAATCCCATTGGAAGCACGGCTCATCAGTGGTCTCGCAGAGCTGGGGAGAGGAGGCAGAGCCCTAATCCCGCAGGATGGGCTGCTCCCCAGTGGTCTCGCAGAGCTAGGGAGAGGAGGCAGCGCCCTAATCTCGCAGGAACGGCCGCTCCCCAGTGGTCTCGCAGAGTTAGGGAGAGAAGGCAGCGTCTTAATCCCGCAAGAACGACCGATCCTCAGTGGTCTCGCAGAGCTAGGGAGAGAAGACAGCGCCCTAATCCCGCAGGAACGGCCGCTCCCCAGTGGTCTCGCAGAGCTGGGGAGAGGAGGCAGCGCCCCAATTCCGCAGGAAGGCGCGCTCCCCAGTGGTCTCGCAGAGCTGGGGAGAGGAGGCAGCGCCCTAATCCCATTGGAAGCACGGCTCATCAGTGGTCTCGCAGAGCTGGGGAGAGGAGGCAGAGCCCTAATCTCGCAGGATGGGCTGCTCCCCAGTGGTCTCGCAGAGTTAGGGAGAGAAGGCAGCGTCTTAATCCCGCAAGAACGACCGATCCTCAGTGGTCTCGCAGAGCTAGGGAGAGAAGGCAGCGCCCTAATCCCGCTGGAAGGGCCGCTCCCAAGTGGTCTCACAGAGCTAGGGAGAGAAGGCAGAGCCCTAATCCCGCTGGAAGGGCCGCTCCTCAATGGTCTCGCAGAGCTAGGGAGAGAAGGCAGCGGCGTAATCCCGCAGGAAGGGCCGCTCCCCAGTGGTCTCGCAGAGCTAGGGAGAGAAGGCGGCGCACTAATCTCGCAGGAACGGCCACTCCCCAGTGGTCTCGCAGAGCTGGGGTTGGTGGCAGCGCCCTAATCCCGCAGGAAGGGCAGCTCCAAAGTGGTCTCGCAGAGCTAGGGAGAGAAGGCAGCGCCCTAATCCCGCAGGAAGTGCCGCTCCCAAGTGGTCTCACAGAGCCTGGGAGAGAACGCGGCGCCCTCATCCCGCAGGAAGGGCCGCTTATAAGTGGTCTCGCAGAGCTAGGGAGAGAAGGCGGCGCCCTAATCCCGCAGGAAGGGTTGCTCCCTAGTGGTTTCGCAGAGCTAGGGAGAGAAGGTAGCGCCCTAATCCCGCAGGAAGGGCTGCTCCCCAGGCTCCTGGCAGAGCTGGGGAGGGAACCCAGTGCCCCGCCGCCACAGTAACGGTCGCTCCCCACTCCCGTCGCAGAGCTAGGGAGGAACCTAGCACACCACGCGCCCAGGAACGGCCGCTCTCCAGTCCCCTCGCAGAGCCGGCGAAACAATCAAGCACCCCCTGCCCCTGATACTACTGCTGCTGGCCAGTCCTCTGGCAAAGCTAGGGAGGGATGGCAGCGCCTTACTCCCGCAGGAACGGCCGCTTTACAGTCCCCTTGCAGACCTGGAGAGGGAAGGCTGCGCCCCTCCCCCGCAGGTCTGCACACTGGCCATGGCCATGGCCAGGAGCGCAGCGCAGAAGCTGCTCCAGCCCTGCAGCCTGCGGGCAGCGCATTGGGGTGGGGGCAGCACGGAGCAAGCAGGGCCCAGGTGGGCGGGGGGCGGAGACACAAGTGGGGCGGACACGCTCCTTCCAGGAGCTGCCTGGTTCACCCCTTGCCCGGGAGCTGCAGGAGGGGCCCTGATCATGGCTCGCCTGCAGAGCTTGGAGCCCAGGTTGGGCCCAGGAGTGAGAGGATGGGGGAGCTGGGGGTGTAGCAGATGTTGGAGCCAAGAATTGGTTGGAGATGGGGTTGTGCCACCTCCGCTTGGCGGCAGGGGGGCCCTTTGGGTTTGTTTTTTTTTGCCCCGGCCCCCACATCCCAATATTTCATCTTTGACATCTGGTCACCCTAGCCTGATGTGAAGGAGGATGTCTGGACCAAGGGGCCAGGGACTGGCCTTTGCTAGAGAAACCACTGTCAAGTTTTAGCCAATTAGGACAAGTCAGCAAATAAGAACAACCTCAGGTATCAGTAACTGCTACAGGCTGCAAATTCCTACATGCGGCAGTTTCTGGCACTATACCTGCACAGCTCTGCTCCCCGGCTCTTCTCGGGCTCCTGCTCTCTCCTTAGCTCTGCCCCACTCTCACCCAGGCAGTTCCAGCTCACATGGCGGATGGGACCCCCTGGCCTGGTGACTCCCTCATTACACTGCCTGGCCTGTCAGTGCAGCTAACTTGGAGCTTTGGCCTCTCCCCATTGTCCCTGGGGACTGTCAGTCTCAGGGTCCTGATTTCCCATTGATCCTTCCCCCTTCTATTGGTGCTGGGAACTAGCCAACCAACCCCCCCCACACACACACACTAAGTTTTAGTAAAGGGCCAAGAGCCCCCTTACACAAGCAGCCCCATGAGGGTCACCGATGTGCAGAGAAGGCAGCACAAGCTGCTCCCATGGTGTAATGGGCAGCACTCAGGACTCTGAATCCTGTAATCTGAGTTCAGATCTCAGTGGGACCTTGTGTTGGCTTGTGGTCATAGGCGGCAGGTTATATACATGTGTGGTGCTCAGGCTCCAGGAACATTCAGGGCTGGGGGCCCTGCTCCAGCAATATTTGGAGTTGGGTCTCTTCCCCTAGCCCCTGCCTGGCACCCCTCCCCTCTGCTGTGGTGCATCCCTGCCTGACAAAAAGCAGCATGTGCCTGTCCCCTGCCTGCTCCTGCTGCTGGAGTAGAGGGATTCTGGGCAGAACTGCTGCCCCAGAATCCTAGTGCAGGCTGCCCTCAGCATCTCCAACACCCCCAAACCTGAGCTCCCTCTGAACCCTGATACTCTGCCCCAGTCCTGAGCCCCCTCCTGCATCATGAATCCCTCATCCTCAGCCCTACGCTCCCTCCCAGACGGTGCACTCCTTCCCACACACTCCTTCCCACCCCCAGAGCCTGCACCTCTCAACCCTGCCGGAGCCTGCACCCAGCACCCAAACTCCATCCTAAAGCCTGAATCCTGCACCCTAATCCCCCCCAAACCCCCTCCCAGAGCCTTAGGCAGGTGGGGGTGGAGTTTGGGGGCGGGGTCTGGGCACCACCAAAATTTCTACAAACTTGCCACCCACCCATGCTTGTGGTAATGCCCCAGAGCTCAACTCCCCTGTCTCCAGCTGTGTAAGAGTGAATCTTTCCCCTCCTGCTGGGTGACTCACACCTCCGAGAGCCAGGTCTTTGGCAGGGATGGCCACAATTGGATAGGGCTCTAGAACTTGCTACCCTGATAGTTGGGATTCTTGCTGCTGCACCTGATGTTCACAAGCTTGGCCCTTGTGCTTCCTACCACACGTTTCCTCTGTCCCACGTGGCGCTTGAAGAAAGGAGTGCCAGCGCTGGGATTAATAGTCAGGGCTTGGCAGGAGGGAGGAAGAGTCCCAGGCTGGAGCCCCACACACCTTCCCTCCTCCGGGCACCTAGAGCAGAGGCAGCCCAGCTCTGTCCACTGGATACCTCAGCAGAGTAGGTGAGTTCATGTAAATACAGTCTGGTCCCAAAGCTTCCCCCCAACCCTGGTCATCAGTAGCTGCCAGGGGAGAGCTCATTCACACCTCGCTTACAAATCAGCATTTGAAATTCTAAGGTTGGCCAACACTGCCGAAGCCAATGCACCAACATTGTCAGCAAACACAACAGCTGGGTGAGGAAACCCGGCTTTGTCCAGACTTTCCAAACCTATTTGACTTTCTCAGCTACAAGTAGTTTTCATACGTTGTATCTGCTTTTAAAGAGTCTGTTAATGTTTCAATTTCCATTCAAATTTGCAACCAATGACAACATTGGCAGCGCTGCATGTAACTACCTGACCACTGAGGGAGGGGGTGTTGGGGAAAATCGGGGAAGGGGGTGCACAGCTCCCTGGCTGGGGGGCGTATAGGGAATGCCCAGTTTCACTGAATTGAGTCTCCTACTGCAGCACCTCAGTAGGTTACATCAGAGAGGAGCTGCAGGGTCTAGGCAGTGGGATGCTTGTGCCTTTAAGAGCCCAGCCCTGGGAAGCCCATGCTGAGAGGTGCTGCCTGTGAGAGGGGAAATAAAAAAGCCCTCTGCTCCCCCCACCCATGTTTGCAAACACTGGAGTCTCAGCCCACCGGGATAACTGTTCCCCCTCGGCCCCTGCCTGTGCCGGGGTTTAACCCTCTGGCAGCGCCTCCCTCCGGGCTTAACTCCGGCTCCTTCCCACCTCCATGACTTTGCCTTCAGTCCCTCTCCTAACTCTGCCTCCAGCAGCTTAACCCCCGACCAGTTAATTTCCACCCCCTGCTCAGACCCTGGCCACCTACTCCTCTGATTTGCCCTCCTTTGCCCCTTTTTAATCCCTGTAAAAAGTAGTCGATGCTGTGTCCCATTCTCTGGAGGGAGGGCTGGGCGCCTGGCCCCTGCCTGCGCAGTGCTCAAAGTGCCCCATGATCTTGTGGATGTTTGCTGAGTGCTGCAGGGTCACCCGAAGGGGGAGAGAGACGCGGTTAGGAGGTGATGCAGCCAAGGGTGCCTCACCCAACACTGAGATGCAGCCACCTCTGGGGTGATTTACACAAGTCAGCAAATGAATATGGAACAAGAAACACATTGAAAGGATCGAGGCAGCTGCAGGAGGTGGAGAAAACCAGAAAAAGCAGTAGCCCTGGATCCCAGCCCTGTCCCTCCCCCACTCTACCCCCTAATCTCCACTCCTCTCCCACATTTGAGGGGAGAACCCAGGAGTCCTGGTCCCCAGCCTTGCCCAACCCCATATTTTGATATGGCTCCATCCAACAGCTGCCCCCACAATTGCAGGGCAGTGCCATGGGGCACACCGGGGCCTCCCTGTTTGCACAGGATGGGCAATGCCAGTGCTCCAGGATGGGGAGAGATGATGCTAAGGGAGAAGCAAGCAGCAGACAGCTCCCATGACAGAGAAAGAAATGCTAGGGGGGGTGCTGTGCTGCAAGGAGTCAATGGGGTTGGCAGGGAATGGGAGGATCTTCCCTCAAAGCAGGTGCGTCTGTCTCCCTCACAATTCCTCCCCAGCCCTACCCCAGCCCAGGCTAATCCCAGCCCAGCTACCAGGATTAAATTTGGCCTGGATTCCCCAGCTGCTGGGGGTGGGGCGTGGGGCTGGGAAGAATGAGCCTCTACTCCTCCTTCCCCAGACACAGTTGCATGGGCACAGACCAAAGGAGCCTGCAGCACTGCTGCCTAGAGGAAACTGAGGCACCAGCCACTGACAGACACATCATGGCTCTCGTCATCCTCATCCTCTTTTCCATATACGACCTGGCCAGGGGAGGGGGGGTAAACTCAAGGCAGTTGCATAGTTAACCTGTGGAACTCCTTGCAAGAGGATGTTGTGAAGGGCAAGACTATAACAGGGTTCAAAAAAGAACTAGATAAGTTTATGGTGGATAGATCCATCAAGGACTATTAGCCAGGCTGGGCAGGGATGGTGCCTGTAGCCTCTGTTTGTCAGAAGCTGGGAATGGGCAACAGGGGATGGATCGCTTGATGATTCCCTGCTCTGTTCACTCCCTCTGGGGCACCTGGCACTGGCCACTGTCAGAAGACAGGAGGATACCGGGCTAGATGGACTTTGCGTCTGAACCAGTCTGGCCGTTCTTCTGTCTCCCTTGGAGCAGCAGTGACACCCAGTGGGCAGTCAGAGTAATGCACAGAAGGTGTTTTGCTTGGCGCAGCAGTGACACCCAGTGGCCAATCAGGGTAACACACAGAGTATGTTTCCCTTGGAGCAGCAGTGACACCTTCTGGTCATTCAAGGTAATGCACAGAAGGTGTTTCCCTTGATACAGCAGTGACACCCGCTGGTCAGGTGGCGTAATGCACAGCATGTGTCTGCCCTCTACAAGCAGTGACACCCACGGACCAGTCACGGTAATGCACAGAGTGTGTTTCCCACCAATCTGGGTAAGGCACAGAGCATGTTTCCCATGGAGCAGCAGTGACACTCAGTGACCTGCAGGGGTGGCATCAGACTCTTCTCCTTTAGTGGGGGACTGAGGCTACATCTACACTACAGGATAAATTCGAATTAGCTTAAACCGATTTTATAAAACAGATATTATAAAGTCGATTGTGAGCGTCCACACTAGGCGCATGAATTCGGTGGTGTGCGTCCATGGTCCGAGGCTAGCGTCAATTTCTGGAGCGGTGCACTGTGGGTAGCTACTGTAAAATAATGAGGCCAATAACGTCGATTTGCGTCCACACTAATCCTAATCCGATATAGTAATATCGATTTTAGCATTACTCCTCTCGTTTTGTAGGAGTACAGAAATCGATTTAAAGAGCCCTTTAAATTGATATAAAGAGTAGTGTAGTGTGGACGGGTGCAGCGTTAAATCGATTTAACGCTGTTAAAATCAGTTTAACAGCGTAGTGTAGACCAGGCCTGAGATGGGCTAGACAAAAAAAATTGGGGAGCTGTGCCCTCCGTCACCTGGCCTCACCCTTCCCGGGGGCCATGCCTCTGTTCCTTCTCAGTTAAAGGCCAGGTTCATCTCCTCTCCCCCTGGCTAGGGTTTACAGCAATACAAACTTTATTAAAATAAAATAGTTAACACGGTTTACTTAAAATATTCTAAATCTGTCCAAATTTTAGTACTGAATCCAAAGTTCTCTTAAAGATCCCATCAGTAACCAAAACCTAAATGAAAAATTGAAACCAAAAACAGGCTTAATTTAAAACCCAAACATTAAGAAAAACTTTGTTTGTAAAAATAAAAACTAACAAATGCTGTAAATTAATAATTTCAACATTTTATCAAAAAAGTGTGCTACAGCAGAATGATAAAATAACATCAAATAAATAAGCATGACCTCTAAAACCTCCTATAAAGGAATTGAATCCTTGAATACTGGTCAAATTGTAATAAAATATGCAGAACTATGTCAAAACTGGTGTTGCAAGTCAGCCATTTGAATCCAGCAAATGTCAATTAAAAGCTCCATTCCAACTAAAAAAAACAAAACAACCCAATAAACCAAAATGGTCACAGCCTGAAACAAACCTACACAGAAGCAAAATTAAACCTGTACCAACACTGGAACAAATCATGTAAATTTCTAATTCTAACTTCTTGTTTCTCCCAGGAGGAAGGTGTTTTGCACCCCAGTAGCCAGGCTGTCACTGCAGCTTTCCTTTCACTAAATAAGATTTGTACCAAATATAAATTGCCCTCCAATTTCTCTAAGAGAAACTGAAATTGTATCTTTGCACTAATATCCCAAGTGTGCAAGCCAATCCCCTCAAAGCAGCCCCACACCCTGAGGCCAGGGGAGAATCCCAACTGGTTTGTGCATTTGTAACCCTGGGGCCTCAAGCTGATGAGAAAAAGGGAAGTGAGCCATCTTGGAGCCTTCCGATACCACCTGCGGGGAGCACAGGGATTTGACTGAGTGACATCCTGGCTAATTTTCACCTTGTTCTCTGCCAGCAGGCTCCGCTGGAGAGCTCGGGAGTGACTTGACCATGGCAGCAACCTATTTACGTATTAAACGCGGGCATTTTGGGGCCAATGGGGTAAAATGTGAGTACTTTTGGGGTTGGGACCCACATGAGAAGGGATGTGGACAAACTGGAGAGAGTCCAGAAGAGGGCAATAAAAATGATTAGGAGACTGAGACACATGACTTACGAGAACCTACAGGTCATATCCTGTATGTTAAGCTAAGGCAAAGTTAGCATATCTATATTGTGACCTTTTACTCAGAGAGGAAAATCGACCTTTCTCATGTTACTTAAATAGATAAGTACCCATGCCTGTCCAAGACCTTTATTTAGACCAATCGACAATGGAGAATGGCATAGAGTTTTATTCAGTGTTGTACCCACAGATTTAACAGGTACATTACAAGGTAACTTATGTGCATATGTACATGTCATCAACAAGCACAAACATACTAGCCTATGAAGTAAATGTACCCTAATGTTTTGTGGGTGAGGAATGAAATTTGGGCATAGGAGGAAGGATTTCCGGCCCTTGTGCCCTATAAAAGAGGTAACCACCTAGCTAGAGCACTTTGCTCTATCATTGTGACTTACTTCCTCCACTCTCTCTCTATGTACTAGCAGTAGGCTGTACTTGTTCTGAAACTTTAAGTTTCAAGGGAACTAGGCTAAGTTCGGTTTCCCTACATTTTTAGTCTTTGTTTATTAAGTTTTGATTTTAAGTTTAACATATTCAAGTAAACCGTAAGGAACACTAGCTTTTTCTAAGCACTGCATCTTTCACTTAAGAATTGAGAAACCTGAACTGCAAGGCTGGTCCTGTGTCTCTTACCACCAGGTTATCAAGGAAGGCTGTGAGTATATTAATCAAAACTTTGTTGTATATAATGCCATATGTATCTTTTGAATAGCAGTAATGCAAATGTAACTTTGTAACTCAATTAAATTAAATAACATGTAAGCTAATCAATTAAATTTTCATCAAATTATCCAAATTAATATTATTAGTACACCCTACATCAGGCTACATGGGACAGAGAGTTGGAGTGCAGAGGGATGAAGGCACTGGCTCTGGGGGTGCAGACTCTGGGGTGGGGTTAGAATGAGACATTCAGGGTGCAGTAGAGAGCTCAGGGTTAGGATAGAGAATTGGGCTGTGAATACTCTGGAATAAGGCCAGGAAAGAGAAAATTGAGATGCAAGAGAGAAGTCAAGCTACAGCAAAAAGCAGAGAAGAAGTGTGCAATTTGAGCTGCAGAGGGAAGAAAAAAATCTCTGCCTGTCCCCTTTCACCAAAGCATCTAAGAACCAGATGAAAGACATCTCTTCCCCACTGCAACAACAATTCCAGTTGACCTGGACTGAGGAAGGAAATCTTCTCCTTTGCAGCACTAGCAGACCTGGACTGAGTCACAACCACACCACACTCTGGTGTTCCTGGACTGGGACATGGGAGGGGCTCCTCTCTTCTCCATTTGGGACATGGTGGGATGAGAGAAGTGACAGGGCTTTACGGGAAATAATAATTTGCCTGATTCATGTGCCAGTCCAAGTCCTTGTTAACCCAAACAAGCCGTTTATCCTGCATGCTGATGCCAGTTTGGAGGGTCTGGGAGCAGTCCCGTACCAGGAAGTGGAAGGAAATGTAAATCTGTAGGATTTGCCAGCTGAGGACTGTCTGATAGCGAAACTCACTATCCCACCACCAGGAGCAGTTCTTGGTCTTGAAATGGGCCATTACTGAGAAATTTCGAGACTACTTGTGTGGTGCTCAGTTTCAGGTGTGGACAGAGAACAATCCACTGACTTATGTGTTAACAAGGGCTAAGCTGGATGCTACAAGGCAGAGATGGGTGGCTACTTTTGCTAGCCATAACCTCGCATTCAATACCAATGTGTTGGTATAACAGGGAATGTGATTTATCAGGACCACCAATTCTTGGCTAGGGGGAGGATGTAAGCAAGGTGAGAATGAACTTTACCCTGACATCTGTTGGTGATCTGTTGTAAAGGCCTTTTGTTGCTGATATGCATGCTCACACCCACCCCGCATTGCATGATGGGGGTGCATGTCCAAAGGGTTATTTCAGCTGCTGTGGGATCCCCGGTCTCTTTCTTATTAGGGCAGGGGTAATAAAGTGCAGTTATTCCGGTGATATGAATCAAAGACAGTAGAACGGAACTTAGCAGTTCATGATTTTGGGACTCACCCGAACCTACAGAACTCTCGTTAGGCAAGGGACATGGGTTCCAAAGGATAGTGAAATAAAAGAGATTGAAAAGGAATATTTGTATTTAGCAGCATGCTTTTCTTGTGAAGTGTTTAAATGCACATTTTATGTCCTTTGTATCTCTCTAGTTTAAAAATAGAGTTTTTTATCATTCTAATTCATATTTGGATCTATACCACAGAGAAAAAATGATTAATGACTGAATGCAATTTTGAGACATACATAAGCTGCTGGGCTTTGATCTCATTTCCACACTGAAAGTTTTAAACAACTCCATAGTTGGGGAAAATGCTTCTTTCCCCTCAGACAGCAAGAAAATTTTGCAGATTGGACTGTGGGAAGTCAGCTGTGGGACACGAAATATCTCTGCAACCAGATTCTTAGTCACAGGTGAGCGGGTGGGTTTGTGTAAATTCTGGACTCTGGGGCCAGAGCTGGGGGAGGGACCCCACAACTTTTGTGGCACATGCATCACCTCTGCAATCAACCTTTGCTACATCACTCCATAACATCACACACAGAGCAGCCTTTCACCTCTCAGAACCAAAACATATCCTGAAAGTATCAGAGGGGTAGCCGTGTTAGTCTGGATCTGTAAAAGCAGCAAAGAGTCCTGTGTCACCTTATAGACTGACAGACGTATTGGAGCATGAGCTTTCGTCGGTGAATACCCACTTTGTCAGACGCATGTAGTGGAAATTTCCAGGGGCAGGTATATATATGCAGGCAAGCTAGAGATAATGAGGTTAGTTCAATCAGGGAGGATGAAGCCCTGCTCTAGCAGTTGAGGTGTGAAAACCAAGGGAGGAGAAACTGGTTTTGTAGTTGGCAAGCCATTCACAGTCTTTGTTTAATCCTGAGCTGATGGTGTCAAATTTGCAGATGAACTGAAGCTCAGCAGTTTCTCTTTGAAGTCTGGTCCTGAAGTTTTTTTGCTGCAGGATGGCCACCTTAAGGTCTGCTATAGTGTGGCCAGGGAGGTGGAGGTGTTCCCCTACAGGTTTTTGTATATTGCCATTCCTAATATCTGATTTGTGTCCGTTTATCTTTTTCCGTAGTGACTGTCCAGTTTGGCCAATGTACATAGCAGAGGGGCACTGCTGCCATATGATGGCGTATATTACATTGGTGGAAGTGCAGGTGAATGAACCCGTGATGGTGTGGCTGATCTGGTTAGGTCCTGTGATGGTGTCGCTGGTGTAGATATGTGGGCAGAGTTGGCATCGAGGTTTGTTGCATGGATTGGTTCTTGAGCTAGCGTTACTATGGTGCGGTGTGCAGTTACTGGTGAGAATAAGTTTCAGGTTGGCAGGTTGCCTGTGGGCGAGGACCGGCCTGCCACGCAAGTCCCTGATGATGCGTTGGATAGGTTTTAGCTGGGGACTGTATGTGATGGCTAGTGGAGACCTGTTGGTTTCTTTCTTGGGTTTGTCTTGCAGTAGGAGGCTTCTGGGTACACATCTGGCTCTGTTGATCTGTTTCCTTATTTCCTCGTGCGGGTATTGTAGTTTTGAGAATGCTTGGTGGAGATTTTGTAGGTGTTGGTCTCTGTCTGAGGGGTTAGAGCAGATGCGGTTGTACCTCAGTGCTTGGCTGTAGACAATGGATCGTGTGATGTGCCCGGGATGGAAGCTGGAGGCATGAAGGTAGGCAATAGACTCATAGACTCATAGACTCATAGACTCATAGGTCAGAAGGGACCAATCTGATCATCTAGTCTGACCTCCTGCACAAGGCAGGCCACAGAACCCCACCCATCCAATTTTATACAACCCCTATCCCAGGACCGAGTTATTGAAATCCTCAAAAATGGTTTGAAGACCTCAAGCTGCAGAGACACCACCAGCAAGCGACCCGTGCCCCACGCTGCAGGGGAAGGCGAAAAACCTCCAGGGCACCTGCCAATCCGCCCTGGAGGAAAATTCCTTCCCGACCCCAAATATGGCGATCAGCTAAACCCTGAGCATGTGGGCAAGAGTCACCAGCCAGCACCCAAGCGGTCGGTAGGTTTTCGGTATAGAGTGGTAGTAATGTGACCATCACTTATTTGCACCGTGGTGTCTAGGAAGTGGACCTTCTGTGTAGATTGGTCCAGGCCGAGGCTGATGGTGGGGTGGAAGCTGTTGAAATCGTGGTGGAATTTATCCAGAGACTCCTTCCCATGGGTCCAGATGATGAAGATGTCATCAATGTAGCGTAGGTAGAGAAGGGGGCGTGAGTGGACGAGAGCTGAGGAAGCGTTGTTCCAGGTAGGCCATAAAAATATTGGCATATTGTGGGGCCATGCGGGTGCCCATAGCGGTGCCACTGATCTGGAGATATATATTGTCATCAAATTTGAAATAGTTGTGTGTGAGGATAAAGGCACAGAGCTTAGCAGCCAATTGTGCTGCGCCATCATCAGGGATTCTGTTCCTGACAGCTTGTATTTCATCTGTGTGTGGGATGTTCGTGTAGAGAGCCTCTATATCCATGGTGGCTAGGAGGGTGTTTTCTGGAAGGTCACCAATGCATTGTAGTTTCCTCAGGAAATCAGTGGTGTCACGGAGATAGCTGGGAGTGCTGGTGGCATTGGGTCTGAGTAGAGAGTCCACATATCCAGACAGTCCTTCAGTGAGAGTGCCAATGCCCGAGATGATGGGGCATCCAGGATTTCCGGGTTTGTGGTTCTTGGGTAGTAGATAGAATAACCCTGGTCGGGGCTCTAAGGGTGTATGTTGATTTGTTCCGGTGTTAGTGTAGGAAGTGTCCTGGGTAGATTTTGCAGTTTTTAGTGTATTCCTGAGTGGGATCTGAGGGAAGTGGCCTGTAGAATTTGGTGTTGGAGAGTTGTCTGGCAGCCTCCTTTTGGTAGTCAGACCTGTTCATGATGACAACAGCACCTCCTTTATCAGCCTCTTTGATGTCTGGGTGGTTTCTGAGGCTGTGGATGGCATTGCGTTCTGCACGACTTACGTTATGAGGGAAGCAATGTTGTTTTCCCACAATTTCTGCCTGTGCACGTCAGCGGAAGCATTCAATGTATAGGTCCAGACTGTCATTTCGACCCTCAGGAGGAGTCCATGTGGAGTTCTTCTTCTTGTGCTGTTGGTGGGAGGGTATCTGTGTATCAGTGCGCTGTTCAGTGTTGTCCTGAATGTATTCTTTGAATCAGAGATGGTGAAAGTAGGCTTCCCGATTGCTGCAGAACTGTATCATGTTGGTAAAGGTGGCAGGGCAGAAAGAGAGTCTCCGAGATAGGACAGGCTTTTCTTCTGGGCTGAGTGTGTAGTTGGATAGATTGACGATATTGCTGGGTGGGTTGGGGGTACCACGGTTGTGGCCCCATGAGGCAGGTAGGAGTTTAGACAGCTTACAGTCGAGATGAGAGTGGGATACACAGAGGGCCCTGCCCCAATGGCTGATGTACATACAGGGCCCTGCCTCACCTACCCACCAGCGCTCACAGGCGCAATGGCAGTAGTGGGGTCACATAGGCAACTGCCCTCAGTTGCCATCAGGGGTCACTGCAGCAAAGCTAGGGGGGATACATGCCAGGCATTGCTGCCCCTCGCCACCAGGAGTCACTGCTCCTGCAAGAAGGCACCTACAGGACACTCCAGTGCCTGGCCAGCAGAGGTCACTATCACTGGGGAGGGGCTATGGGGAAGGAGAGAAAGAGCAACTAACTGCAGTGGGAAAAATCATAATCTACCAGGGAGAAAGAATGGACTCCACTAGGACATCGCACCAACTCCGGCCAGGCTGGATACCAGCAATTCGGGGCTGAAGTAGCTCCAGCTAGAGGCTGGGCGCAGGCAGGTGACCTCGGTTTCTGCGCTGAGCAGGCTGCTTTGGCAGCGAGGAGGGACAGGGAACCCCCCGGTCAGGGTGTTGCTGCCCAAGGAGGGGGAGATCTGCGGCACTCTTTGGAGTAGCTGGTTCAGCGGCCATGAGCCACATGCTTCTCCCTGCCTGAGCTCTCCAGGAGCACATTACGCACAGGTGTGCATTGGATGTAGGTACCAGTGTAACAACAGGGCCAGACTCTGCTGAGTGCTGCCTGCGAGAGACAGGGGCAGAGTCAGACGGGCAGATGGGGGCAGGAGATGACAGAGCCAGTGGCCAAGAGCTGAACCCATCACAAGTCCGGCCTGTGACATCACCATCCGTCCCTGCAGCTCTCCCTCTGTCCCACTGTCCGTCCAGCCCTCAACCCCTCATCCGTCCCCAATGTATGTCACACACACCCCTTCACCCATCTGCCTCACACACTCATCTATTTCCTCATGCATCCTGCTGTCCCTCTGACTGTCCCTGCAGTGCCCAGCACAAGGAGGCATAATGGACCCTGAGCAAGACTTTTGAGTGATACAGTAATGGAGCTAGCTGGTGATAAGGTGCATCTCTAATCCAAGCCCCACTTCTCCTCTGCCTAAAGCCATGACCGTGAGCCCACCCTTCTCAGTCTCAGACCTCATAGCCCCAAAGACATTACTGGCCACTCACGCTGTGACCCAGTTACAGCAATGAGGTCTCCCTGAAGATAGGGGGTAGGAGGAGCAACCCCCTTATCCTGGCAGGCAGGACACATCCTTCCCAGTATGGCAGAGACTCTGCCCGTGGGTAGATAGACCCAGCTGAGTCCATAGGAGATTGGGGGAGGGGGAGCAGAGAAAGAGAATGCAGGCAACTGAACATGACAGGTGTCCATGAAAGGAGAGACAGAGAGAGTTTGAGTGAAAGTTGGCCAACACAGAGAGAGAAACCTAGGAGGAAGAAAGAAATTCAGAACAGGGAGTCACCCTCATGGATCCAACTTTCTGCTAGGGAGCACACAACACTCCTCGCAAGAGAGATGATCAGCCCTCGCAAATGGCAACATCATCTCCCTTGAAGCCACAGATAGTCCAGAAACCCACACCCAGATAATGGGAAGTCCCTGCCTGGAGCCAGGAGGGCTGTGACCAGAGCCCTTCCCAAACCAGATACACATCTCACCGACAGAGACGGTTACTCTCGTTCCAGTTGGGCAGCTCTTGCCTGGCATCAACAGGATTCACGCTGTCACTGCTCTCGATCACTTTCCAACTCACCTCAGCGCTGCACTCCATCCCCGTGACTTCTTTTCCCTTGGTATGAAACACAACACAAGAGGAAAAGAAAAGCAATGGTGGTGAGGTTCCTCTTCTCGCTACTCCTGCACCCCAGGGTTTTGGCTTCAACCCTCCTCCCATTCTGCCATCACAGCTACAATTAGAAATCTGAGCCCGGGGCTCACACCTGTTTGTTTCCCCAATCCTAGGCCCTGTCCAGCATGTCTCCCTCCACAGAACTTACCTGGCCTCATCTTACACTCCATCTTCATATTGCTCTTCTCCTTCCCGGAGCTCCTGCTCTGCTCCTCAGACCTGTCTGTCCTCAGCTCTCCAGGCAGAGGGGAAGGGGCATGATGGGAACACACACGCCCCATTCCAGACACCACACAGCATCCACAGGGCTACCAAACACCTCATCTTCGGCCAAAACCACATCTCACCCTGAGGGAGCAAAAAGCCTTTGTGAGCACAGCACACACAAGACAGGAAAAGATTAACACCCACACCCAGCTCAGCCAAAGTGGGAGCTTCCTGGCCACAGGTCCATGGGGCTCATGGATGGAGAAGTTTGCTGGGCTACGGGGGTCTCTGAAGAACTAGCACAGCATGTGAATGAGTGATTGGGATGTATGTGGGGGCCTGACTGTGGGTTGGGGTGTCCAGGAGGACCTAAGGGAAGGGAATAGGGGGATTAGGGATAGAGGAGGGTGGGGTTACCAACGTGCATTGTGGGAATGTGGGATTTAGAGAGCCCAGAGTGGATGGGTGTCGGTGGGTTGGATGACCCCACAGTGGTTGAAAAGGGGAACCTGGCAGGTTTGGGTGTAGCAGAGATTGAAGATGAGGAACCTCACACCCTGGGGATGGACTGAGGGAGTGGGGGGATGGGAAAGTGGGTTCCAGCAATGAGAAATGGGTTGGAGGCAGTTAGGGGTGGGGCGCTGAGGACGGGGTTGGGGGGGAGGAGGAGGAAGGGGTGGTGGGGTGCTGAGAACGGGAAGGAGGATGTCAGGGGTGGGGTGAGAGGAGGAGGTCAGTGTCGGGATGCTGAGGACGGAGGGGGAGGAGGAGGTCGGGGGCGAAGGGAGAGGCCAGGTAGAGTGTACCCGATGGGGGAGGGGATGCTGGGGGCTGAGGGATCCCCACAGATGGGGGTGGGGCTGGCGAGATGGTCACAACAGATGGGGAGACACTGGGGGGCTGGTTGGGGGAGGTTGAAGGGGCTGCTGGGGCCCTACAGAAGGAGAGGAGGGGGCGGTGCTGGCAGGAGAGTCACAGCGGATGGGGGGACACTGGGGGGCAGGCTGGGGGAGGTTGAAGGCCCTGCAGCCCCAGGCTGCCGCTTGTGGGGCTGCTCCCAGGCAGCTTACCGCCCCCCCCCGCTGCCCTCCAGGCCGAGCTGGGAGGGGGGCGGGGTGAAGCCCTTTCACTCGGCTCTGCCTCTGCCCTGTGGCCCCCGCAGCCCGGCTCCCACGGGCCCGGGGCTGCTCCCGGGGCAGGGGCTGGGCCTGGCGCCTGGAACTGGGTGTCTGAGCCCCTGGTCCCCCATGGGTCTGCGGCGGCTCCTGCGCTGGCTCTGGGTCTGCGGCAGCAGGTCCCTCAGCGCCGCCGCAGATCGGGAGCGAGCGCAGGACCCGCCGCAGCCTGGGAGCGCCGCCCGCTCAGCGCCGCCCCGCAGGGTTTGTACCGGGGGTTTTGTTCAGTCTCCCCTGCCGGGGCCCCAGAGACTGTTCGAATTGGGACCCCCTCCCTAAAGCCGGCCAGGCTCGCCCCGCCCACCGAGTCTGTCCCGCGCTCTCTCCGCCAATCAGGGAGCGGGGAGGGGCGCGGCGAACTGAGAGCTACGGCCCCTCCTCCAATACAGGCGGCGTGTGAGAGGGAGAACTACGCTTCCCAGTGTGCTCCGGGAAGGGGCGCGTTGCCTTAGCAACCGTTCGTCAATTCCGCTCTGAGACGAGCCAGGAACTACAACTCCCAGCCTACCCCGGGGCGCTTCCGTCCTCTCTAGGGCGGGTCCCTCGGTCAACCTGACACCTCCCCCCCCCACAACTCCGCATCCCCGCCCCGCCCCCCCAGAGAGCCCCGCCCCCCCGTGCAGTGTATTAACCTGCTCCGCGTGGGAACGTTCCGCGCCGCTTCGCCCCTTTCACCCCCCCCCCCCCCGCACAAAGCAGCTGATCGGGGCGGGGGCGGGAGCGCTGGGGGCGGAGGCCGCGGACCGGGGGTGGGGGCAGGTCAGTGCCGGGTCTGTCTCTGCCCGGTGACTTGGTACATTTGTCTGCACCGCGGGGATGTTCCCAGCGCCCCTTGGTCGCTGGGGCTGTAACCCCCCGTCTGGGTGTGAGCTGGTTTCTGGGGGTGTCCGATGAGCCTTGGAACCGGCTCCTTGTCACTCCCCGAACTCCCGCTGTGCCCGGCCACCCAGCCCCGTCCTCCTCCCCCGGGTGAGCCCGGCTTTAAACCCTCCCCCGCAGTGCCAGTGTCACCCGCAGACAAACCTGCCCCTGAACCGAATTAATCCTCCTCATTCCCCGAGCTCCGCCCTCCCCCCAAAGCCCTGCCCCTGCCCCCTCCTCCTGGGGTCCTGCCCCCACACTGCCCCTACCCCCGACGTCCTGACCTCACATCACCTGTTCCCCTAATCCCTGCCCCATTCCCCAAAGCCCTGCCCCCCTCCTCCTGGGGTCCTGCCCCCACACTGCCCCTGCCCCCTCCTCCTGGGGTCCTGCCCCCACACTGCCCCTACCCCCGACGTCCTGGCCTCACATCACCTGTTCCCCTAATCCCTGCCCCATTCCCCAAAGCCCTGCCCCTTCCTCCAAGGCACCGCCTTCGCATTGCCCCTTTTCCCCAATACCCCACCCTCACTCTGCCCCTTCCCCCAAATCCACACTCCAGCACTGCCCCTCCCCAATACACCCCTCCCCTGCACCCTTTCCCCAAGGACCCACCCCCGCCCTCACATTGCCCCTTCTCCAGAGTTCCTGCCCTTCAGCTTCCCTTTCCCCTCGAGAGTCTGACCGTGCACTGCCCCTTCCCCCTGAGACCCCACCCACACATTGCCCTGAGACCCTGCCCTGAGACCCTGCCCCTGCACCACCCATTCACCTGGAACCCTGCCCTCACATTGCCCCGAGACCCTGCCCCTACACCGCCCCTTCCCCCTGAGACCTCGCCCCTACACCACCCATTCGCCCGAGACCCTGTGCTCGAATTGCCCTGAAACCCTGCTCCTGCACCACCCCTTACCCCTGAGACCCTGCCCCTACACCACCTATTCACCCGGGACCCCGCCCTCACATGGCCCCGAGACCCTGCCCTTGCACTGCCCCTTCCCCCTGAGACTCCACCCTTACACCACCCATTCACCTGGGACCCCCCCTCACATTGCCCCGAGACCCTGCCCCCGCACCACCCATTCACCCAATACCCCGTGCTCGCATTGCCCTGAAACCCTGCTCCTGCACCACCCTTTCCCCCTGAGACCCCACCGCTACACCACCCATTCACCCGAGACCCTGTGCTCACATTCCTCCAAGGCCCCGCCCCTGCGCCGCCTGTTCCTTCTAATTCCTGCCCCCGCATCGTCCCTTCCCCCAAGGCCCTGCCCTTGCACCACCCCTACCCCCAGTCCCCGCCCCTTTCCCTGAGACCTCACCCCTGCATCGCCCCTTTCCCCCGAGACTCCGCCCCTGCACTGCCCCTTCCCCCAGTCCCAGCCCCCGCCTGGCCCCTTCCCTCTAGTCCCCGCCCCTTCACCACCCATTCCCCTGAATCACCATCCCTACATCACCCCTTTGCCTGAGACCCCGCCCACACCCTTCCCCTTTGCCCCGAGACCCTCCCTCACACTGCCTCCTCCCCGAAGTCCCCAATGCCACACTGCCCATTCTCCCGATTCCCTACCCCCGCACCGCCCCTTCCCCCGAAATCCCGCCCCTGCACCACCCATTCACCTGAGACCCCACCCTTACACCACCCATTCACCTGGGACCCCGCCCTCACATTGCCCCGAGACCCTGCCCTCCCACTGCTCCTTCTCCTGGGACCCCGCCCCTGCACCACCCATTCACCTGAGACCCCGCACTCACATTGCCCCGAGACCCTGCCCTCCCACTGCTCCTTCTCCTGGGACCCCGCCCCTGCACCACCCATTCACCTGGGACCCCGCCCTCACATTGCCCCGAGACCCTGCCCTCCCACTGCTCCTTCTCCTGGGACCCTGCCCCTGCACCAACCATTCACCTGAGACCCCGCCCTCCCACTGCTCCTTCTCCTGGGACCCCACCCCTGCACCACCCATTCACCTGAGACCCTGCCCTCCCACTGCTCCTTCTCCTGGGACCCCGCCCCTGCACCACCCATTCACCTCAGACCCTGCCCTCACATTGCCCCAAGACCTCGTCCTCCCACTGCTCCTTGTCCCGAGACCCTGCCCCTGCACAGCCCCTTCCCCTGAGGCCCCCCCCTTGCACTGCCCCTTGCGCCGAGGACACGCCCCCGCACCATCCAGTGACCCAGGAGCAGGCCAGTCCTGGGAGTGAGGAGGCAGAAACATGCTTTGCTCTGCCACAGACTTCCTGGGTGTCCTTGGGCACATCACTCAGCCTCTCTGGGCCTCAGTTCTCCTGTCTGGGCAATGGGGCTGGTAGCGCTTCCCACCTTCGCACAAGCCTGGGAGGAGAATTACCCTGTGAATTAGGAGGATGCTCGGATCCTGGAGTAACGGGGGAGGGGCTCCGGGGGAGCATACCTCCTGACCCTGGCTGGGTGCCCCTAGCCCCTTGTAGCAGGAGGCTGTGCAGGAGGGTCTCCTTGCAACCATGAGTGGGTGTCTGGTGGCTGCTGTCACCTCTGCCAGAGACCCCCTAGAAACTCACTAGCTTCCTCTGCATGCGGGGAGGAGCTCCCAGGGCCACCCGGGGGGGGGGCAAGAGGGGCAATTTGCCCCAGTCCCCAGGCTCCACAGGGGCCCCCACGAGAGTTTTTTCGGGGCCCCTGGAGCGGGGTCCTTCACTCGCTCGGGGGCCCCAGAAAACTCTTGCGGGGCCGGGCCCCAGAGCTTCTTCCACTCCCAGTCTTTGCTGGCGGGGAAGTCCTTCCACTCCGGGGGGAAGGACCCCCACGCCATCGCATTACCGCCGAAGCGGGACCTGCCGCCGAAGTGCAACCCGGTCTTCGGCGGTAATTCGGCGGCAGGGGGCCCTTCTGTTCAGGGACCCACCGCCGAAGTGCCCCGAAGACCTGCGGTGGGAGCCCCCCGCCACCGAATTACCACCGAAGAGCGGGCTGCACTTTGGCAGCGGGTCCCACTTCGGCGGTAATTCGCCGGCGGGGGGCCCCCGCCGCGGATCTTCGGAGCACTTCAGCGGCGGGTTCCAGAATGGAAGGGCCCCCCACCACCGAACGGGGCTGGATCTAAACATTTCGCCGCGCAGGGGGCCCCCTGCCACTTGCCAGCCCCACGGCTCCGGTGGACCTCCCAGAGGCATGGCTGCAGAGGGTCCGCTGGTCCCGAGGCTCCGTTGGACCTCCTGCAGGCGTGCCTGTGGATGCTCCACCAGAGCCGCGGGACCAGCGGACCCTCCGCAGGCACGCCTGCGGGAGGTCCACCGGAGCCGCCTGCCGCCGATGGCCCCAGGCCCCCAGAATCCTCTGGGCGGCCCTGGGGGCTCCTACTTTCTGATTTGGGGGGGGAGATTCTGTGATGTTAGAGCCCGTGGGGGGAGCGGTTTGAATCACGAATCTGGAGTGGCAGGGCAACCCCCTCCCCCAGTCAGATTCCACTAGGGGGCTGGGCTGGGACCTCTAGGGAGGGAGACCCGGGAAAAAACAGCCGCCACTATGGAACCCAGGAGTCCTGGCTCCCAGTCCCCCTGCTCTCACCTCTAGACCCACCTCTGCTCCCAGAGCCAGGGATAGAGCCCAACCCCCACCTGCTCTGACCATTAGACCCCACTCCCCTTTTAGGCTCACTGCCTCTTCTATCCACGCAGCCCACCTGTCCATCCCTTTGCTGCAGGTTACTGGGGTGTCACCCCTGCTCTGCACTCCCTCAGTGCAACCCAAGGCCTTTCCTTCCCCCAACCACATTTCCTCTCCCCACTTGTGCTGGATCATCTGCTTGCCCGCCTGCCTCTTGCGGTGCGCTGTGCGGCATGACTGGGGATTGTGCAATGACCCAGCACCAGGCAAGGCAGAACATAAACCACAGGCCCTGCCCTGCCCTGCCCCACCCCACCCCACCGGATCTGCCTTCCAGGTGCATCGGAGCCCAGCGCCCTGCACCTGTGCCCTCCTGCCCCACAAGAGGTGAGCTGCAGTCCCCACCGTGCTCTGCAGATGGGAGGAGGGTCAAGCCAACCAGCCCATTTAGGATGGGGGAATCAACACTCTTTTTTCTGCACAGCCACTGACCATTATCAGGATTCCTCCTTCTCCTCCCTCCTGTGCCTCAGTGTGACTAAATCTCTGCACCTAGACAGCCGGTCCATCCTCTACACCTCAATCCCCCCATGCCTGAGCCTCCTGCCAAAATCCTGCACCTGGTTCCATAGAATTAAGTATCACATCTCGCTGGGAACTCGACTTCTTGTGCCCAGAGAGTCTTGGCCCCCGTCAGTAGATGACCTGAGTCTGAGAAACACAGTGTCCATCTTCTCTAAAGAAGTACTTGGAGAGGCTTTTCTTGTGTGACCATGTGGCCTAAGGGATAAGGCATCTGACTTTGGGTCAGGTGATTGAGAGTCCGAGTCCCTTTGTGGTTGTACTTGAGCAGTTTTACTGTTGTGCTGAAAGTCCTGCTCCCTTCAGGGTTGGAACCTCGTCTTGGTTGCTCAGGCCAATGCTCTGGCTTCAGCTATAGCCCCGGGAAGGAGTTGGGTTTGGACATCACACAGGCTGGGGCATGAGCCCCAGGTGCTTCCAGTCTAGCCTTTGCTGTTCCTGACTTGCCAAAGAAAGTGGGCAGCTGCCCTGGCTGGCGTGTAGAGCAGTTTCCCTCTTCCAAATGTGCGCCTGTCCCTGTACTTGAGGGGGCTTGGTAATTAGCACCTTGGGAGCCTGGGTGTTTCTCTGCTTCTCGCCAGCTGGGGAAAAGCCTCTTGGGGTAAAATCTCCTGCCCCACTGCAAAAGTGAGCACTGTGAGTGGGAACAGACAGAAGCCACACCGGGGGGCTGGCCCTGCTTTCCTACCTTCTTCTGATGTTGTCCACAGAGCATCAGCAGCCACCCCGCATGCTGGTCTGTGGGTGGCCTTCAGTGGGTGTTTGGCATGGCAGGGAGCAGGCTGGCTAGGGGTCTTTGTCGCTGTCTGCTGGCCACACATAGGCATGGTCCTCCCCTCTCCTGAACAGCCAGAGTTAGTCTGTGCTTGAAAGCAGGGACACACGAGACTCAAGACAAGAGGGTGAGAAAGACTGCGAAAGGACCTATGAAGACAGCACACACTACAGGGACACTGCCTGGTTAAGGGATGTGGAGACACCAAATTGCCCCATTTTTCCTGGTGCCCTATGTAGTTGCGTACTGCTTCAGCGGCCAGCCCGATGCCCCGGCTGTCTGAGCCAGCCAGGAAAGCTGCCCCTGCTCCGCCTCTTCCACAAAGCCCCCACCCCTGCTCTGCCCCCATGCCTCCTCTTCCCACCCCTGCTCCACTCCATTCCCCCCCCCACTCCACCCCTTCCCCTGAGCTACATCCCCGTGGACTGCAGGAGGGATCAGTCTCATCCTGCACTCGCCGGGCGCCGGGAAGTGGAACGACCTGGCCCCAGCCTGCTCTGCTCCACCAGCTCCCAGTTGCGGCGCTGGTGAGTGCTGGGGGGCGTTTCCCCCCACCGCCCAAGTTCCAAGGCTGGGAGCAGAGTGCAGTAGGCTGGGGCCGGATCACTCCACTTCCTGCCACCCCGTGAGTGTGGGGTCTGGCCTGCCCTGCAATTACCGGGCAGCAGGAAGTGGAGTGACCTGGCCCCAGCCTGCTCCGCTCTGCCAGCTCGGGCTGGGGGACGGGGTGCTGTGTAGGGTACCAAAATGTCTAGGGACAAACCTGAATAGATCATTTTTCCACAGGGACTGATGGCTGTTAGAATAGAGATATTCAGGCTGCTTGTACAGGCCTAGACTTTAAGAACTTAGGTGTATTTTTATCACTCAGCTAGTGACAGGGGTATAAAACAAAGAACCAAAATCCCAGTCTGCCTGTATCTGGGCCTTCTCTCCCTAGGAGAGTCTGAGCCCTTGTTCGTAGGTGTCATAAACAGATAGTTAAGGGTTAATGTCTCTTTTACCTGTAAAGGGTTAAGAAGCTCCATAAAGCTGGCTGACACCTGACCAGAGGACCAATAGGGGGACAAGATACTTTCAAATCTTGGTGGAAGGAAGTCTTTGTTTGTGCTCTTTGTTTTGGGAGTTGTTCGCTCTTGGGACTAAGAGGGACCAGATATCCATCCAGGCTATCCAAATCTTTCTGAATCAGTCTCTCATGTTTCAAATTTGTAAGTAATTAGCCAGGCAAGGCGTGTTAGTCTTATTTTTGTTTTCTCAACTTGTATATGATCCTTGTTTGCTGAGAGAATTTTACCTCTGCTTGCTGTAACTTTGAACCTAAGGCTAGAGGGGTTTCCTCTGGAATATATAAATCTGAGTACCCTGTAAAGTATTTTCCATCCTGATTTTACAGAGATGATTTTTATCTTTCTTTCTTTAATTATAGTTTTTTCTTTTAAGAACCTGATTGATTTTTCCTTGTTTTAAGATCCAAGGGGATTGGGTCTGGACTCACCAGGGATTGGTGGGGGGAAAGGAGGGAGGATGGTTAATTTCTCCTTGTTTTAAGATCCAAGGGGTTTGGATCTGTGTTCACCAGGGAATTGGTGAAGCCTCTAAAGGCTGCCCAGGGAGGGGAATGTTTTGGGGGGACAGAAAGTGTTCCAGACACTAACTTATGGATGGTGGCAGTGTTACCAGATCTAAGCTAGTAATTAAGCTTAGAGGGTCCATGCAGGTCCCCCACATCTGTACCCTAAAGTTCAGAGTGGGGAAAAAACCTTGACAGTAGGCTAAGGCCTTTGGCTAAGCAGCAGGGGCAGCCATACGCTGGGAAGTGAACAGTCACATCCTCACCTCCCAAACCTGTCACACTGAACTAAGGTGGGGTTGGGCTGCTAGGAAGACGATCCTGTCCCAATAGTGCCCATCATCACCAGATAAAGAAACAGATCTTAAGGGAGCATCCGGTCTGGCAAGATATCCCTTCTCAATGGTTGTGGTTGTGAAACTGTCATTTCTGTAGGGTTTATCTTTATGGCCCCCGCTTTTCTGTTGTCAATCTGTCTGGTCCTCTAATTTTTTCTGTCTGCAGCAGAATTATTTTTGCTGGGTGTAAGTTAATTAGGGGAGTGGGATGTAATTGGTTAGAGAATTCTGTTACAATAGGTTAGAACTGGTAATTACATTTCAGTAAAATGATTGGTTAAGGTCTCGCTGAATCTGTTACTGTATAAACTGGGGTCAAACAGGCAGTGGGCAGGAAAATTGGCATCATGCTTGCTAACGGGGGGATGGGAATAGAGAACGGGGAACAGGGACACAGGCAAGGCTCTGTGGTGTTGGAGCTGGGAAGGGGGACGTGAGGTAAACACTCTGCAGTGTCAGAGCTCATAGACTCATAGACTTTAAGATCAGAAGGGACCATTATGATCGTCTAGTCCGACTTCCTGCACAACACAGGCCACAGTCTCTCACCCACCCACTCCTGTAACAAACCCCTGACCTATGTCTGAGCTATTGAAGTCCTCAACTCATTGTTTAAAGACTTCAAGATGCAGAGAATCCTCCAGCACGTGACCTGTGCCCCATGCTGCAGAGAAAAGTGAAACCCCCCCATGGTCTCGGCCAATCTACCCTAGAGGAAAATTCCTTCCTGACCTCAAATATGGTGATCAGCTAAACCCTGAACATGTGGGTACGACTCACCAGCCAGACACCCAGGAAAGAATTGTCTGTAGGGATGTGGGGTAAACGCTCTGTGGTGTCAGACCTGGGAAGGGAACACAGGGGAACAGACTCTGTCGGTGTATAGAGATAAGCCTGACTGGTGTGAAGGGCTTTGAAA
>NW_026114850.1:0-40306 GCF_025201925.1 Gopherus flavomarginatus | reverse complement strand
GCGCTCTGGGGTTGGCCCCCTGGAGCTCGTGTTGGGGCCCCTAGGGATTGGGCTCCTGGAGCTGGTGTTGGAGCCCCCAGGGGTTGGGCCCCTAGAGCTGTTGTTGGGTTCCCCGGGGGTTAAGCCCCTGGAGCTATGGTACGGGCGCTCAGGGGCTGGGCCCCTGTAGCTGGTGTTGGGGACCCCAGGGGTTGGGCCCCTGGATCTGGGGTTGGTTCCCCCAGGGGTTAGGCCCCTGGAGCTATGGTTAGGGCGCTCAGGTTTTGGACCCTTGGAGCTGGGGTAGGGGCCCCAGGGGTTAGACCCCTGTAGCTATGGTTCGAGCTCTCAGGGGTTGGGCCCCTGGAGCTGTTGTTGGGGCCCCCAGGGGTTAGGCCCATAGAGGTATTGTTCGGGCGCTCCGGGGTTGGGCCCTTGGAGCTGGGGTTGGGGCTCCTAGGGGTTAGGCCCCTTGAGCTATAGTTCGGGCGCTCAGGGGTAGGGCCCCTGGAGCTGGTGTTGGGGCCCCCAGGGGTTGAGTCCCTGGAGCTAGTGTTGGGGCCCCAGAGGTTAGGCCCCTGGAGCTATGGTTCTTGCACTGAGGGATTGGGCCCCTGGAGCTTTGGTTCGGGAGCTCAGGGGTTGTGCCCCTGGAGCTGGTGTTGGGGTCCCCAGGGGTTGGGCCCCTGGAGCTGGGGTTGGTTCCACCAGGGGTTAGGCGCCTGGAGCTATGGTTCGAGGGCTCAGGGGTTGGGCCCCTGGAGCTGGTGTTGGGACCCCAAGGGGTTAGGCCCCTGGAGCTATGGTTCGGGCGCTCAGGGGTTGGAGCCCTGGAGCTGGTGTTGGGGCCCCAAGGGGTTGGGCCCCTGGAGCTGAGGTTGGGGCCCCCGGGGGTTAGGCAACTGGAGCTATGGTTCGGGCGCTCAGGGGTTGGGCCCCTGCAGCTGGTGTTGTTGCCCCCAGGGTTTGGGCCCCTGGAGCTGGGGTTGGGGCCCCCAGGTGTTAGACCCCTGGAGCAATGGTTCGGGCCCTCAGGGGTTGGGCCCATGGAGCCGGTGTTGTGGCCCCCAGGGGTTAGGCCCCTGGAGCTGGGGTTGGGGCCCCCAGGGGTTAGGCCTCTGTAGCTATGGTTCGAGGGCTCAGGGGTTGGGCCCCTGGAGCTGGTGTTGGGGCCCCAAGAGGTTAGGCCTCTGGAGCTATGGTTCGGGCGCTCAGGGGTTGGACCCCTGGAGCTGGTGTTGGGGCCCCCCGGAGTTGGGCCCCTGGAGCTGGGGTTGGGGCCCCCGGGGGTTAGGCCCCTGGAGCTATGGTTCAGGCGATCAGGGGTTGGGCCCCTGGAGCTGGTGTTGGGGCCCCCAGGGTTTGGGCCCCTGGAGTTGGGGTTGGGGCCCCCAGGTGTTAGGCCCCTGGAGCTATGGTTCGGGCCCTTAGGGGTTGGGCCCCTGGAGCTGGTGTTGGGCCCCAAGGGGTTGGGCCCCTGGAGCTATGGTTCGGGCGCTCAGGTTTTGGGCCCTTTGAGCTGGGGTGGGGGCCCCCAGGTGTTAGACCCCTGTAGCTATGGTTGGAGCGCTCAGGGGTTGTGTCCCTGGAGCTGGTGTTGGGTCCCTCAGGGGTTAGGCCCCTGGAGGTATTGTTCGGGCGCTCAGGGGTTGGGCCCCTGGAGCTCGTGTTGGGGCCCCAGGGGTTAGGCCCCTGGAGCTATGGTTCGGGCGCTCAGGTTTTGGGCCCTTGGAGCTGGGGTGGGGGCCCCCAGGTGTTAGACCCCTGTAGCTATGGTTGGAGCGCTCAGGGGTTGTGCCCCTGGAGCTGGTGTTGGGTCCCTCAGGGGTTAGGCCCCTGGAGGTATTGTTCGGGCGCTCAGGGGTTGGGCCCCTGGAGATGGTGTTTGGGCCCCCAGGGGTTAGGACTCTGGAGCTATGGTTCGAGGACTCAGGGGTTGGACCCCTGGAGCTGGTGTTGGGGCCCCCAGCGGTTGGGCCCCTGGAGCTGGGGTTGGGGCCCCCGGGGGTTAGGCCCCTGGAGCTATGGTTCGTGAGCTCTGGGGTTGGGCCCCTGGAGCTGGTGTTGGGGCCCCTAGGGGTTGGGCCCCTGGAGCTGGTGTTGGGGCCCTTGCGGTTAGGCAGCTGGAGCTATGGTTCGGGCGCTCAGGGGCTGGGCCCCTGGAGCTATGGTTCGGGCGCTCAGGGTTTGGGCCCCTGGAGTTGGGGTCGAGGGCCCCAGGGGTTCGCCCCTGGAGCTCGGGTCGGGGTCCCCAGGGATTAGGCCCCTGGAGGTATGGTTCGGGCGCTCAGGGGTTGGGCCCCTGGAGCTGGTGTTGGGGCCCCCAGGGGTTGGGCCCTTTGAGCTGGTGTTGGGGCCCCAGCGGTTAGGCCCCTGGAGCTATGGTTCGGGCACTCAGGTGTTGGGCCCCTGGAGCTGGTGTTAGGGCCCCCAGGGACTGGGCCACTGTAGCTATGTTTCGGGCGCTCTGGGGTTGGGCACCTGGAGCTGGGTTCGAGGGCCCCAGGGTTTGGGCCCCTGGAGCTGGGGTTGGGGCCCCTAGGGGTTAGGCCCCTGGAGCTATGGTTCGGGCGCTCAGGGGTTGAGCCCTTGGAGCTACGGTTCGGGCGCTCAGGGTTTGGGCCCCTGGAGCTGGGGTCGAGGGCCCCAGGGTTTGCACCCCTGGAGCTAGGGTTGGGGCCCCCTGGGGTTAGGCCCCTTGCGCTGGTTTTGGGGCCCCCAGGGGATAGGCCCCTGGAGCTATGGTTCGGGCGCTCAGGTTTTGGGCCTTTGCAGCTGGAGTGGGGGCCCCCAGGGGTTAGGACCCTTTAGCAATGGTTCAAGCGCTCAGGGGTTGGGCCGTTGGAGCTTGTGTTTGGGCCCCCAGGGTTTAGGCCCCTTAAGGTATTGTTCGGGCGCTCAGGGGTTTGGCCCCTGGAGCTGGTGTTGGGGTCCCTAGGGGTTAGGCCCCTGGAGCTATGGTTCGGGCGCTCAGGGGTTGGACCCCTGGAGCTGGTGTTGGGGCCCCCAGGGGTTGGGCCCCTGGAGCTGGTGTTGGGGCCCCAGTGGTTGGGCCCCTGAAGCTGGGGTTTTGGCCACCAGGGGTTAGGCCCCTGGAGCTATGGTTCGGGAGCTCAGGGGTAGGGCCCCTGGAGCTGGTGTTGGGGCCCCCAGGGGTTTGGCCCCTGGAGCTGGTGTTGGGGCCCTAGCGGTTAGGAACCTGGAGCTATGGTTCGGGCGCTCAGGGGTTGGGTCCCTGGAGCTATGGTTCGGGCGCTCAGGGTTTGGGCCCCTGGAGTTGGGGTCGAGGGCCCCAGGGGTTGAGCCACTGGAGCTGGGGTTGTTGTCCCCAGGGATTACACCCCTGGAGCTATGGTTCGGGCGCTCAGGGGTTCGGCCCCTGGACCTGGTGTTGGGGCCCCCAGGGGCTGGGCCCCTGGAGCTGGGGTTGGGGCCCCTAGGGGTTAGGCCCCGGGAGCTATGGTTCGGGCGGTCAGGGGTTGGGCCGTGGAGCTGGTGTTGGGGCCCCCAGGGGTTAGGCCCCTTGCGCTGGTTTTGGGGCCCCCAGGGGATAGGCCCCTGGAGCTATGGTTCGGGCGCTCAGGTTTTGGGCCTTTGCAGCTGGAGTGGGGGCCCCCAGGGGTTAGGACCCTTTAGCAATGGTTCAAGCGCTCAGGGGTTGGGCCGTTGGAGCTTGTGTTTGGGCCCCCAGGGTTTAGGCCCCTTAAGGTATTGTTCGGGCGCTCAGGGGTTTGGCCCCTGGAGCTGGTGTTGGGGTCCCTAGGGGTTAGGCCCCTGGAGCTATGGTTCGGGCGCTCAGGGGTTGGACCCCTGGAGCTGGTGTTGGGGCCCCCAGGGGTTGGGCCCCTGGAGCTGGTGTTGGGGCCCCAGTGGTTGGGCCCCTGAAGCTGGGGTTTTGGCCACCAGGGGTTAGGCCCCTGGAGCTATGGTTCGGGAGCTCAGGGGTAGGGCCCCTGGAGCTGGTGTTGGGGCCCCCAGGGGTTTGGCCCCTGGAGCTGGTGTTGGGGCCCTAGCGGTTAGGAACCTGGAGCTATGGTTCGGGCGCTCAGGGGTTGGGTCCCTGGAGCTATGGTTCGGGCGCTCAGGGTTTGGGCCCCTGGAGTTGGGGTCGAGGGCCCCAGGGGTTGAGCCACTGGAGCTGGGGTTGTTGTCCCCAGGGATTACACCCCTGGAGCTATGGTTCGGGCGCTCAGGGGTTCGGCCCCTGGACCTGGTGTTGGGGCCCCCAGGGGCTGGGCCCCTGGAGCTGGGGTTGGGGCCCCTAGGGGTTAGGCCCCGGGAGCTATGGTTCGGGCGGTCAGGGGTTGGGCCGTGGAGCTGGTGTTGGGGCCCCCAGGGGTTGGGACCCTGGAGCTGGGGTTGGGGTCCCCGGGGGTTGCGCCCCTGGAACTATGGTTCGGGTGCTCAGAGGTTGGGGCCTTGGAGCTGGGGTTGGGGCCCCCAGGGGTTAGGCCCCTGGAGCTATGGTTTGGGCGCTCAAGGGTTGGGCCCCTGGAGCTGGTGTTGGGGCCCCCAGGGGTTAGGCCCCTGAAGGTATTGTTCAGGCGCTCAGGGGTTGGGCCGTTGGAGCTGGTGTTGGGGCGACAGGGTTTCGGCCCCAGGAGCTGGGGTTGGGGCCCCCGGGGATTAGGTCCCTGGAGCTATGGTTCGGGTGCTCAGGGGTTGGGACCCTGGAGATGGTGTTGCGGCCCCAGGGGTTAGGCCCCTGGAGCTATGGTTCGGGCGCTCTAGTTTTGGGCCCTTGGAGCTGGGGTGGGAGCCCCCAGGTGTTAGGCCCCTGAAGCTATGGTTCGAGCGCTCAGGGGTTGGGCCCCTGGAGCTGTTGTTGAGGTCCCCAGGGGTTAGGCCCTTGGAGGTATTGTTCGGGCGCTCCGGGGCTGGGCCCCTGGAGCTGGTGTTGTGGCCCCCAGGGGTTAGGCCCCTGAAGCTATGGTTCGGGCTCACAGGGGTTGGACCCCTGGAGTTGGTGTTGGGGCCCCCAGGGTTTGGTCCCCTGGAGCTGG
The DNA here is from genome assembly GCF_025201925.1 of Gopherus flavomarginatus. Lineage (NCBI taxonomy): Eukaryota > Metazoa > Chordata > Testudines > Testudinidae > Gopherus > Gopherus flavomarginatus. The sequence goes on along the minus strand of NW_026114850.1, from coordinate 35,324 downwards.
GGTTGGGGCCCCCGGGGGTTAGCTCCCTGGAGCTATGGTTCGGGAGCTCAGGGGTTGGGCCCCTGGAGCTGGTGTTGGGGTCCCAGGGGTTAGGCCCCGGAGCTATGGTTCGGGCGCTCACTGGTTGGACCCCTGGAGCTGGGGTCGAGGGCCCCAGGGGTTGGGCCCCTGGAGCTGGGGTTGGGGCCCCCGGGGGTTAGGCCCCTGGAGCTACGGTTCGGGCGTAGAGGGATTGTATCCCTGGAGCTGGTGTTGGGGCCGCCAGGGGTTGGGCCCCTGGAGGGGAGGTTGGGGCCTCTAGGGGTTAGGCCCCTGGAGCTGGTGTTGGGACCCCAGGGGTTAGGCCCCTGGAGCTATGCTTCGGGCGCTCAGGGGTTGGGCCTCTGGAGCTATGGTTCGAGCGCTCAGGGGTTGGGCCCCTCGAGCTGGTGTTGGGGCCCACAGGGGTTGGGCCCCTGGAGCTGGGGTTGGGTCCCTCAGGGGTTAGGCCCCTGGAGGTATTGTTCGGGCGCTCAGGGGTTGGGCCCCTGGAGCTCGTGTTGGGGCCCCAGGGGTTAGGCCCCTGGAGCTATGGTTCGGGCGCTCAGGTTTTGGGCCCTTGGAGCTGGGGTGGGGGCCCCCAGGTGTTAGACCCCTGTAGCTATGGTTGGAGCGCTCAGGGGTTGTGCCCCTGGAGCTGGTGTTGGGTCCCTCAGGGGTTAGGCCCCTGGAGGTATTGTTCGGGCGCTCAGGGGTTGGGCCCCTGGAGATGGTGTTTGGGCCCCCAGGGGTTAGGACTCTGGAGCTATGGTTCGAGGACTCAGGGGTTGGGCCCCTGGAGCTGGGGTTGGGGCCCCCGGGGGTTAGGCCCCTGGAGCTATGGTTCGTGAGCTCTGGGGTTGGGCCCCTGGAGCTGGTGTTGGGGCCCCTAGGGGTTGGGCCCCTGGAGCTGGTGTTGGGGCCCTTGCGGTTAGGCAGCTGGAGCTATGGTTCGGGCGCTCAGGGGCTGGGCCCCTGGAGCTATGGTTCGGGCGCTCAGGGTTTGGGCCCCTGGAGTTGGGGTCGAGGGCCCCAGGGGTTCGCCCCTGGAGCTGGGGTTGGGGTCCCCAGGGATTAGGCCCCTGGAGGTATGGTTCGGGCGCTCAGGGGTTGGGCCCCTGGAGCTGGTGTTGGGGCCCCCAGGGGTTGGGCCCTTTGAGCTGGTGTTGGGGCCCCAGCGGTTAGGCCCCTGGAGCTATGGTTCGGGCACTCAGGTGTTGGGCCCCTGGAGCTGGTGTTAGGGCCCCCAGGGACTGGGCCACTGTAGCTATGTTTCGGGCGCTCTGGGGTTGGGCACCTGGAGCTGGGTTCGAGGGCCCCAGGGTTTGGGCCCCTGGAGCTGGGGTTGGGGCCCCTAGGGGTTAGGCCCCTGGAGCTATGGTTCGGGCGCTCAGGGGTTGAGCCCTTGGAGCTACGGTTCGGGCGCTCAGGGTTTGGGCCCCTGGAGCTGGGGTCGAGGGCCCCAGGGTTTGCACCCCTGGAGCTAGGGTTGGGGCCCCCTGGGGTTAGGCCCCTTGCGCTGGTTTTGGGGCCCCCAGGGGATAGGCCCCTGGAGCTATGGTTCGGGCGCTCAGGTTTTGGGCCTTTGCAGCTGGAGTGGGGGCCCCCAGGGGTTAGGACCCTTTAGCAATGGTTCGAGCGCTCAGGGGTTGGGCCGTTGGAGCTGGTGTTGGGGCCCCCAGGGTTTAGGCCCCTTAAGGTATTGTTCGGGCGCTCAGGGGTTTGGCCCCTGGAGCTGGTGTTGGGGTCCCTAGGGGTTAGGCCCCTGGAGCTATGGTTCGGGCGCTCAGGGGTTGGACCCCTGGAGCTGGTGTTGGGGCCCCCAGAGGTTGGGCCCCTGGAGCTGGTGTTGGGGCCCCAGTGGTTGGGCCCCTGAAGCTGGGGTTTTGGCCACCAGGGGTTAGGCCCCTGGAGCTATGGTTCGGGAGCTCAGGGGTAGGGCCCCTGGAGCTGGTGTTGGGGCCCCCAGTGGTTTGGCCCCTGGAGCTGGTGTTGGGGCCCTAGCGGTTAGGAACCTGGAGCTATGGTTCGGGGCGCTCAGGGGTTGGGTCCCTGGAGCTATGGTTCGGGCGCTCAGGGTTTGGGCCCCTGGAGTTGGGGTCGAGGGCCCCAGGGGTTGAGCCACTGGAGCTGGGGTTGTTGTCCCCAGGGATTACACCCCTGGAGCTATGGTTCGGGCGCTCAGGGGTTCGGCCCCTGGACCTGGTGTTGGGGCCCCCAGGGGCTGGGCCCCTGGAGCTGGGGTTGGGGCCCCTAGGGGTTAGGCCCCGGGAGCTATGGTTCGGGCGGTCAGGGGTTGGGCCCGTGGAGCTGGTGTTGGGGCCCCCAGGGGTTGGGCCCCTGGAGCTGGGGTTGGGGCCCCAGGGGGTTACGCCCCTGGAACTATGGTTCGGGTGCTCAGAGGTTGGGCCTTTGGAGCTGGGGTTGGGGCCCCCAGGGGTTAGGCCCCTGGAGCTATGGTTTGGGCGCTCAAGGGTTGGGCCCCTGGAGCTGGTGTTGGGGCCCCCAGGGGTTAGGCCCCTGAAGGTATTGTTCAGGCGCTCAGGGGTTGGGCCCTTGGAGCTGGTGTTGGGGCGACAGGGTTTGGGCCCCAGGAGCTGGGGTTGGGGCCCCCGGGGGTTAGGTCCCTGGAGCTATGGTTCGGGCGCTCAGGGGTTGGGACCCTGGAGCTGGTGTTGCGGCCCCAGGGGTTAGGCCCCTGGAGCTATGGTTCGGGCGCTCTAGTTTTGGGCCCTTGGAGCTGGGGTGGGAGCCCCCAGGTGTTAGGCCCCTGAAGCTATGGTTCGAGCGCTCAGGGGTTGGGCCCCTGGAGCTGTTGTTGAGGTCCCCAGGGGTTAGGCCCTTGGAGGTATTGTTCGGGCGCTCCGGGGCTGGGCCCCTGGAGCTGGTGTTGTGGCCCCCAGGGGTTAGGCCCCTGAAGCTATGGTTCGGGCTCACAGGGGTTGGACCCCTGGAGTTGGTGTTGGGGCCCCCAGGGTTTGGTCCCCTGGAGCTGGGGTTGGGGCCCCCGGGGGTTAGCTCCCTGGAGCTATGGTTCGGGAGCTCAGGGGTTGGGCCCCTGGAGCTGGTGTTGGGGTCCCAGGGGTTAGGCCCCGGAGCTATGGTTCGGGCGCTCACTGGTTGGACCCCTGGAGCTGGGGTCGAGGGCCCCAGGGGTTGGGCCCCTGGAGCTGGGGTTGGGGCCCCCGGGGGTTAGGCCCCTGGAGCTACGGTTCGGGCGCAGAGGGATTGTATCCCTGGAGCTGGTGTTGGGGCCGCCAGGGGTTGGGCCCCTGGAGGGGAGGTTGGGGCCTCTAGGGGTTAGGCCCCTGGAGCTGGTGTTGGGACCCCAGGGGTTAGGCCCCTGGAGCTATGCTTCGGGCGCTCAGGGGTTGGGCCTCTGGAGCTATGGTTCGAGCGCTCAGGGGTTGGGCCCCTCGAGCTGGTGTTGGGGCCCACAGGGGTTGGGCCCCTGGAGCTGGGGTTGGGGCCCCCGGGGTTTAGGACCCTGGAGCTATGGTTCGGGTGCTCAGGGGTTGGGCCCTTGGACCTGGGGTAGGGGCCCCTAGACGTTAGGCCCCTGGAGCTACGGTTCGGGCGCTCAAGGTTTGGGCCCCTGGAGCTGGTGTTGGGGCCCCCTGGAGTTAGGCTCCTGAAGGTATTGTTCAGGCACTCAGGGGTTGTGCCCTTGGAGCTGTTGTTGGGGCCCACAGGGTTTGGTCCCCTGGAGCTGGGGTTGGGGCCCCCGGGGGTTTGGTCCCTGGAGCTATGGTTCGGGCGCTCAGGGGTTGGGCCCCTGGAGCTGGTGTTGGGGCCCCCAGGGGTTGGAGCCCTGGATCTATGGTTGGGGCGCTCTTGGGTTGGGCCCCTGGAGCTGGTGTTTGGGCCCCCAGGGGTTGGGCCCCTACAGCTGGGTTTGGGGCCCCGGGGGTTACGCCCCTGGAACTATGGTTCGGGTTCTCAGGGGTTAGGCCCTTGGAGCTGGGGTGGGGTCCCCAGGGGTTAGGCCCCTGGAGCTATGGTTCGAGCGCTCAAGGGTTGGGCCCCTGGAGCTGGTGTTGGGGCCCCCAGGGGTTAGGCCCCTGAAGGTATTGTTCAGGCGCTCAGGGGTTTGGCCCTTGGAGCTGGTGTTAGGGCCCACAGGGTTTGGGCACCTGGAGCTGGGGTTGGGGCCCCCGGGGATTAGGTCTCTGGAGCTATGGTTCGGGCGCTCAGGGGTTGGGCCCCTGGAGCTGATATTGGGGCCCCCAGGGGTTGGGCCCCTGGAGCTGGGGTTGGGGACCCCAGTGGTTAGGCCCCTGGAGCTATGGTTCGGGCGCTCAGGGGTTGGTCTCCTGGAGCTGGGGTTGGGGCCCCCGGGGGTTAGGCCCCTGGAGCTATGGTTCGGGCGCTCAGGGGTTGGGCCCCTGGAGCTTGTGTTGGGGCCCCCAGGGGTTGGGAACCTGGATCTGGGGTTGGTTCCCCAAGGGGTTAGGCCCCTGGAGCTATGGTTGGGGCGCTCAGGTTTTGGGCCCTTGGAGCTGGGGTGGGGGCCCCCAGGGGTTAGGCCCCTGTAGCTATGGTTCGAGCTCTCAGGGGTTGGGCCCCTGAAGCTGTTGTTGGGGCACCCAGGGGTTAGGCCCATGGAGGTATTGTTCGGGCGCTCAGGGGTTGGGCCCTTGGAGCTGGTGTTAGGGCTCCCAGGGGTTAGGCCCCTGGAGCTATGGTTTGGGCGCTCAGGGGTTGGGCCCCTGGAGCTGGTGTTAGGGCCCCCAGGGCTTAGGCCCCTGGAGGTATTGTTCGGGCGCTCAGGGGTTGGGCCCCTGGAGCTATGGTTCGGGCGCTCAGGGGTTCAGCCCTTGGAGCTGGGGTCGAGGGCCCCAGGGTTTGCACCCCTGGAGCTGGTGCTGGGGCCCCCTGGGTTTAGGCCCCTGGAGCTGGGATTGGGACCCCTAGGGGTTAGGCCCCTTGAGCTATGGTTTGGGCGCTCAGGGGTTGGGCCCCTTTAGTTTGTGTTGGGGCGCCCAGGGGCTGGGCCCCTGGAGCTGGTGTTGGGACCCCATGAATTAGGCCTCTGGAGCTATGGTTCGGGCACTCAGAGGTTTTCCCCTGGAGCTATGGTTTGTTAGCTCAGGAGTTGGGCCCCTGGAGCTGGTGTTGGGGCCCCAGGGGTTAGGCCCCGGAGCTATGGTTCGGACGCTCAGGGGTTTGACCCCTGGAGCTGGGGACGAGAGGCCCAGGGGTTGGGCCCCTGCAGCTGTTGCTTGGGCCCCCGGGCATTAAGCCCCTGGAGCTATGATTCGGGCGCTCAGGTTTTGGGCCCCTGGAGCTGGTGTTGGGGCCCCCAGGGGTTGCGGCCCTGGATCTGGGGTTGGGGCCCCTAGGGGTTAGGCCCCTGGAGCTATGGTTCGGGCGCTCAGGGGTTGGGCCTCTGGAGCTGGTGTTGGGACCCCCAGGGGTTGGGTCCCTGGAGCTGGTGTTGGGGCCCCAGGGGTTAAGCCCCTGGAGCTATGGTTCGGGCGCTCAGGGGTTGGGCCCCTGGAGCTATGGTTCGGGCGCTCAGGGCTTGGGCCCCTGGAGCAGTTGTTCGGGCCCCCAGGGGTTGATCCCCTGGAGCTATGGTTCGGGCGCTCTGGGGTTGGGCCCCTGGAGCTGGTGTTGGGGCCCCAAGGGGTTGGGCTCCTGGAGCTGGTGTTGAGGCCCCCAGGGGTTGCGCCCCTGGAGCTGAGAATGGGGTCCCCGGGGGTTAGGCCCCTGGAGCTATGGTTCGGGAGCTCAGGGGTTGGGCCCCTTGAGCTAGTGATGGGGCCCCCAGGGGTTGGGCTCCTGGAGCTGGTGTTGGGGTCAAAGGGGTTAGGCCCCTGGAGCTATGGTTCGAGCGCTCAGTGGTTGGGCCTCTGGAGCTATGGTTCGGGCGCTCAGGGGTTGGGTCCCTGGAGCTGTGGTCGAGGGCCCCAGGGGTTGAGCCCCTGGAGCTGTGGATGGGACACCCGGGGGTTAGGCCCCTGTTGCTGTGGTTCGGGCGCTCAGGGGTTGGGCTCCAGCAGCAGGTGTTGGGGCCCCCAGGTGTTGGGCCCCTGGAGCTGGTGTTGGGGCCCCAGGGGTTAGGCCCCTGGAGCCATGGTTCGGGCGCTGAGTAGTTGGGCCGCTGGAGTTATGGTTCGGGCGCTCAGGGGTTTGGCCCCTGGAGCTGGGGTCGAATGCCCCAGGGTTTGGACCCCTGGATCTGGGGTTGGGGCCCCCTGGGGTTAGGCCCCTGGAGCCATGGTTCGGGCGCTGTGTGGTTGGGCCCCTGGAACTATGGTTCGGGCGCTCAGGGGTTGGGCCCCTGGAGCTGGTGCTGGGGCCCCCAGGGGTTGGGCCCCTGGAGCTGGGGTTGGGGCCCCCAGGTTTTAGGCCCCAGTAGCTATAATTCGGGCGCACAGGTTTTGGGCCATTGGAGCTGGGGTGGGGGCCCCCGGGGTTAGGCCTCTGGAGCTATGGTTCGAGCGCTCAGGGGTTGGGGCCCTGGAGCTAGTGTTGTGGCCCCCAGGGGTTAAGCCCCTGGAGGTATTGTTCGGGCGCTCAGGGGTTGGGCACCTGGAGCTGGTGTTGGGGCCCCCAGGGGTTGGGCTCCTGGAGCTGGTGTTGGGGCCCCCAGGGGTTGGGCCCTTGGAGCTGGGGATGGGGTCCCCGGGGGTTAGGCCCCTGGAGCTATGGTTCGGGCGCTCAGGTTTCGGCCCCTGGAGCTGGTGTTGGGGCCCCCAGGGGTTGGGCCCCTGGTGCTGGTGTTGGGGCCCCCGGGAGTTAGGCCCCTGTTGGTATGGCTCGGGCGCTCAGCGGTTGTGCCCCTGGAGCTGGTGTTGGGGCTCCCAGGGGCTGGGCCCCTGGAGCTTGTGTTGGGGTCCCCAGGGGTTGGGCCCCTGGAGCTGGGGTTGTTGCCAACGGGAGTTAGGCCCCTGTTGTCATGGTTCGGGCGCTCAGGGGTTGTGCCCCTGGAGCTGGTGTTGGGGCCCCCAGGGTTTGGGCCCCTTTAGCTGGGGTTGGGACCCCGAGGGGTTGGGCCCCTGGAACTGGGGTTGGGGCCCCCGGGGGTTAGGCCCCTAGAGCTGAGGTTCGGGCCCCCAGGAGTTAGGCCCCTGGAGCTACGGTTCGGGCGATCATTGTTTGGGCCCCTGGAACTGTGGTCGACGGCCCCATGATTTGGGCCCCTGGAGCTGGGGTTAGGGCCCCCGGGGGTTAGGCTCCTTGAGCTATGATTCGGGCGCTCAGGGGTTGGGCCCTTGGAGCTGGGGTGGGGGCCCCCAGGTTTTAATCCCCTTTAACTATGGTTCGAGCGTTCAGGGGTTGGGCCCCTGGAGCTGGTGTTGGGCCCCCAGGGGTTAGGCCCCTGGAGGTATTGTTCGGGGCGCTCAGGGATTGGGCCCTTGGAGCTGGTGTTGGGGCCCCCAGGGGTTAGGCCCCTGGAGCTATGGTTCGGGCGCTGAGGGGTTGGCCCCTGTAGCTGGCTTTGGGGTCCCTAGTGTTTGGGCCCCTGGAGCTGGTGTTGGGGCCCCTGAGGGTTAGGCCCCTGGAGCTATGGTTCGGGCGCTCAGGGGTTGGGCCCATGGAGTTTGTTTTGGGGCCCTCAGGGTTTGGGCCCCTGGAACTGGTGTTGGAGCCCCATGGGTTAGGCCCCTGGAGCTCGGGTTCGGGCGCTCAGTTGTTGGGCCCCTGGAACTATGGTTTGGGCGCTCAGTGGTTGGGCCGATGGAACTGGGTTTGGGGCCCCTAGGGGTTAGGCCCCTGGAGCTATGTTTCGGGCGCTCAGGGGCTGGGCCCGTGGAGCTGGTGTTGGGGCCCCCAGGGGTTGGGCCCCTGGAGCTGGTGTTGGGGCCCCAGGGTTTAGGACACTTGAGCTATGGTTCAGGCGCTCAGGGGTAGGGCCCCTGGAGCTATGGTTCGGGCGCTCAGGGGTTGGGCCCCTGGAGCAGTTGTTCGGGCCCCCAGGGGTTAGGCCCCTGGAGCTATGGTTCGGGCGCTCAGGGGTTGGGCCCCTGGAGCTGGTGTTGGGGCCCCCAGGGGTTGGGCCCCTGGAGGTGGCGTTGGGGCCAAAGGGGTTAGGCCCCTGGAACTATGGTTCGGGCGCTCAGTGGTTGGGCCTCTGGAGCTATGGTTCGGGCGCTCAGGGGTTGGGTCCCTGGAGCTATGGTCGAGGGCCCCAGGGGTTGAGCCCCTGGAGCTGGGGTTGGGACCCCCGGGGGTTAGGCCCCTGTAGCTATGGTTCGGGCACTCAGGGGTTGGGCCCCTGGAGCTGGTGTTGGGGCCCCCAGGGGTTGGGCCCCTGGAGCTAGGGTTGGGGCCCCCAGGGGCTAGCCCCTGGAGCTATTATTCGGGCTCTCAGGTTTTGGGCCATTGGAGCTGGGGTGGCGGCCCCCAGGGGTTAGGCCCCTGTAGCTATGGTTCGAGCGCTCAGAGGTTGGGCCCCTGGAGCTGGTGTTGGGGCCCCCAGGGGTTAGCCCCTGGAGGTATTGTTCAGGCGCTCAGGGGTTGGACCCCTGGAGCTGGTGTTGGGGCCCCCAGCGGTTGGACCCCTGGAGCTATGGTTCTGGCTCTCTAGGGTTGGGCCCCTGGAGCTGGTGTTTGAGCCGAAAGGGGTTTGGCCCCTGGAGCTGGGTTTGGGGCCCCGGGGGTTAGCCCCCTGGAGCTATGGTTCGGGCGCTCAGGGGTTGGGCCCCTGGAGCTGGTGTTTAGGCCCCAGGGGTTAGGCCCCGAAGCTATGGTTCGGGCGCTCAGGGGTTGGACCCCTGGAGCTGGGGTCGAGGGCCCCAGGGGTTGGGCCCCTGGAGCTGGGGTTGGGGCCCCAGGGGTTAGGCCCCGGGAGCTATGGTTCGGGCGCTCAGGGGTTGGGCCCCTGGAGCTGGTGTTTGAGCCCCCAGGGGTTGGGCCCCTGGAGCTATGATTCGGGTACTCAGGGGTTTGGCCCCTGGAGCTGGTGTTGGGGCCCCCAGGGTTTGGGCTCCTGGAGCTGGGGTTGGGGCCCACAGCGGTTGGGCCCCTGGAGCTGGGGTTGGGGCCCCCAGGGGTTAGGCCCCTGGAGCTATGGTTCGTACGCTCAGGGGTTGGGCCCCTGGAGCTGGTGTTGGGGCCCCCAGGGGTTGGGCCCCTGGAGCTGGTGTTGCGGCCCTAGGGGTTAGGCCCCTGGAGCTATGGTTCTGGCGCTCAGGGTTTGGGCCTCTGGAGCTGTGGTTCGGGCGCTCAGGGGTTGTGCCCCTGGACCTGGGGTTGGGACCCCCGGGGGTTAGTCTCCTGGAGCTCTGGTTCGGGCGCTCCGGGGTTGGGCCCCTGGAGCTGGTGTTGGGGCCCCCAGGGGTTGGGCCCCTGGAGCTGGGATTGGGGCCCCTAGGGGTTAGGCCCCTGGAGCTATGGTTTGGGCGCTCAGGGCCTGGGCCCTTGGAGCTGGTGTTGGGGCCCCCAGGGGTTGGGCCCCTGGAGCTATGGTTCGGAAGCTCAGGGGTGGGCCCCTGGAGCTGGTGTTGGGGCCCCCAGGGGTTTGGCCCCTGGAGCTATGGTTCAGGCGCTCAGGTTTTGGGCCCTTGGAGCTGGGGTGGGGGCCTCCCAGGGGTTAGGCCCCTGTAGCTATGGTTCGAGAGCTCAGGGGTTGGGCCCCTGGAGTTGGTGTTGGGGCCCCCAGGGGTTAGGCTCCTGGATCTATTGTTGGGGCGCTCAGGGGTTGGACCCCTGGAGCTGGTGTTGGGGCCCCAGGGCTTGGGCTCCTGGAGCTGGGTTTGGGACCCCCAGGGGTTAGGCCCCTGGAGCTATGGTTCGGGAGCTCAGGGGTTGGGCCCCTGGAGCTAGTGTTGAGGCCCCCAGGGGTTGGGCCCCTGGAGCTGGTGTTCTGGCCAAAGAGGTTAGGCCCCTGAAGCTATGGTTCGGGAGCTCAGTGGTTGGGCCTCTGGAGCTATGGTTAAGGCGCTCAGGGGTTGGGTCCCTGGAGCTGTGGTCGAGGGCCCCAGGGGTTCAGCCCCTGGAGATGGGGTTGGGACCCCCGGGGGTTAGGCCCCTGTAGCTATGGTTCGGGCGCTCAGGGGTTTGGCCCCTGAAAGTATGGTTCGGGCGCTTAGGGGTTGGGCCCCTGGAGCTGGTGTTGGGGCCCCCAGGGGTTGGGGCCATGGAGCTGGGGTTGGGGCCCCCAGGGGTTATTCCCCTGGAGCTATTATTCGCGCGCTCAGGATTTGGGCCATTGGAGCTGGGGTGGGGGCCCCCAGGGGTTAGGCCCCTGTAGCTATGGTTCGAGCGCTCAGAGGTTGGGCCCCTGGAGCTGGTGCTGGGGCCCCCAGCGGTTGGACCCCTGGAGCTATGGTTGGGGCGCTCTGGGGTTGGGCCCCAGGAGCTCGTGTTGGGGCCCCCAAGGGGTTTGGCCCCTGGAGCTGGGTTTGGGGCCCCGAGGGTTAGCCCCCTGGAGCTAGGGTTCGGGCGCTCAGGGGTTGGGCCCTTGGAGCTGGTGTTTAGGCCCCCAGGGTTTGGGCTCCTGGAGCTGGGGTTAGGGCCCCCAGGGGTTGGGCCCATGGAGCTGGGGTTGGGGTCCCCGTTGGTTAGGCCCCTGGAGCTATGGTTCGGGCGCTCAGGAGTTGGGCCCCTGGAGCTGGTGTGGGGGCCCCCAGTTTTTGATCCCCTGGAGCTGGGGTTGGGGCCCCCGGGGGTTAGGCCCCTGGAGCTATGGTTCGGGCGCTCATGGGTTGAGCCCTTGGAGCTGGTGTTGCGGACCCCAGGGGTTGGGCCCCTGGAGCTGGTGTTCGGGCCCCCAGGGGTTAGGCCCCTGGAGCTGGTGTTGGGGCCCTAGGGGTTAGGCCCCTGGAGCTATGGTTCGGGCGCTCAGGGGTTCGGCCCCTGGGGCTGGTGTTGGGGCCGTCAGGGGTTTGGCCCCAGGAGCTATTATGCGGGCGCTAAGGGGTTGGGCCCCTGGAGCTGGGGTCGAGGGCCCCAGGGGTTCAGTCCCTGGAGCTGGGGTTGGGGCCCCCGGGGGTTAGGCTCCTGGAGCTATGGTTCGGGCTCTCAGGGGTTGGGCCCCTAGAGCTGGTCTTGGGGCCCCCAGGGTTTGGGCCCCTGGAGCTATGGTTCGGGCACTCTGGGGTTGGGCCTCTGGAGCTGGTTTTAGGGCCCCCAGGGGTTGGGCCCCTTCAGCTGGGTTTGGGGCCCTGGGGGTTAGGCCCCTGGAGCTATGGTTCGGGCGCTCAGGCGTTGGGCCACTGGAGCTGGTGTTAGGGCCCCAGGGGTTAGGCCCTGGTGCTATGGTTCGGGCGCTCAGGGGTTGAACCCCTGGAGCTGGGGTCGAGGCCCCCAGGGTTTGGGCCCCTGGAGCTGTTGCTGGGGCCCCCGGGGGTTAAGCCCCTGGAGCTATTATTCGGGCGCTCAGGGGTTGGGCCCCTGGAGCTGGTGTTGGGGCCCCCAGGGGTTGCGGCCCTGGATCTGGGGTTGGGGCCCCTAGGGGTTAGTCCCCTGGAGCTATGGTTCGGGCTCTCAGGGGTTGGGCCTCTGGAGCTGGTGTTGGGGCCCCCAGGGGTAGGGTCCCTGGAGCTGGTGTTGGGGCCGCAGGGGTTAGGCCACCGGAGCTATGGTTCGGGGGCTCAGGGGTTGGGCCCCTGGAGCTATGGTTCGGGCGCTCAGGTCTTGGGTCCCTGGAGCAGTTGTTCGGGCCCCCAGGGGTTGGGACCCTGGAGCTATGGTTCGGGCGCTCTGGGGTTGGGCCCCTGGAGCTGGTGTTGTGGCCCCCAGGGGTTGGGCTCCTGGAGCTGGTGTTGAGGCCCCCAGGGGTTGCGCCCATGGAGCTGGGAATGGGGTCCCCGGGGGTTAGGCTCCTGGAGCTATGGTTGGGGCGCTCAGGGTTTGGGCCCCTGGAGCTGGTGTTGGGGCCGCCAGGGGTTGGGCCCCTGGAGCTGCGGTTCGGGCCCCCGGGAGTTAGGCCCCTGTTGCTATAGTTCGGGCTCTCAGGGGTTGTTCCCCTGGAGCTGGTGTTGGGGTTCCCAGGGGTTGGTCTCCTGGAGCTGGGTTTGGGACCTCCAGGGGTTAGGCCCCTGGAGCTATGGTTCGGGCGCTCAGTTGTCGGGCCTCTGGAGCTGTGGTTCGGGCGCTCAGGGGTTGGGTCCCTGGGCCTGGGGTCGAGGGCCCTAGGGGTTGAGCCCCTGGAGCTGGGGTTGGGACCCCCGTTGGTTAGGCCCCTGTAGCTATGGTTCGGGCGCTCAGGGGTTGGGCCCCTGGAGCTGGTGTTGGGGCCCCCAGGTGTTGGGCCCCTGGAGCTGGTGTTGGGGCCCCAGGCGTTATTCCCCTGGAGCCATGGTTCGGGCGCTGAGTGGTTGGGCCCCTGGAGTTATGGTTCGGGTGCTCAGGGGTTCGGCCCCTGGAGCTGGTGTCGAAGGCCCCAGGGTTTGGACCCCTGCATCTGGGGTTGGGGCCCCCTGGGGTTAGGCCCCTGGAGCTATGGTTCGGGCTTTCACGGGTTGGCCCCTGGAACTATGGTTCGGGCGCTCAGGGGTTGGGCCCCTGGAGCTGGGGTTGGGGCCCCAACGGGTTGGGCCGCTGCACCTGGGGTTGGGGCCCCCAGGGGTTAGGCCCCTGGAGCGATAGTTCGGGCGCTCAGGTTTTGGGCCATTGGAGCTGGGATGGGGGCCCCCAGGGGTTAGGCCCCTGGAGCTATGGTTCGAGCGCCCAGGGGTTGGGGCCCTGGAGCTGGTGTTGGGGCCCTCAGGGGTTGGGCTCCTGGAACTGGGGTTGGGACCCCCAGGGGTTAGGCCCCAGGAGCTATGGTTCGGGCGCTAAGGGGTTGGGCCCCTGGAGCTTGTGTTGGTGCCCCCAGGCGTTGGGCCCCTGCAGCTGGGGTTGTTGCCCCTGGGAGTTAGGCCCCTGTTGCTATGGTTCGGGCGCTCAGATGTTGTGCCCCTGTGGCTAGTGGTGGGGCCCCCAGGGTTTGGGCCCCTGGAGCTGGGGTTGGGACCCCCAGGGTTTGGGCCCCTGGAGCTGGGGTTGGGGCCCCCGGGGGTTAGGCTCCTGGAGCTGGGGTTGGTGCCCCCAGGGGTTAGGCCCCTGGAGCTATGGTTCGGGCGCTCAGTGTTTCGGCCCCTGGAGCTGTGGTCGATGGCCCCAGGGTTTGGGCCCCTGTAGCTGGGGTTGGGGCCCCCGGGGGTTAGGACCCTGGAGCTATGGTTCGGGCGCTCAGAGGTTGGGCCCTTGGAGCTGGGGTGGGGGCCCCCAGGTTTTAGGCCCCTGGAGCTATGGTTCGAGCTCTCAGGGGTTGGGCCCCAGGAGCTGGTGTTGGGGCCCCCAGGGGTTAGGCCCCTGGAGGTATTGTTCGGGCGCTCAGGGGTTGGGCCTCTGGAGCTGGTGTTGGGGTCCCCAGGGGTTGGGCCCCTGGAGCTGGTGTTGGGGCCAAAGGGTTAGGCCCCTGTAGCTATGGTTCGGGCGCTCAGGGGTTGGGCCTCTGGAGCTGGTGTTGGGGCCCCCAGGTGTTGGGCCCCTGGAGCTGGTGTTGGGGCCCCCAGGGGTAGCGGCCCTGGAGCTGGTGTTGGGGCCAAAGGGTTAGGCCCCTGGAGCTATGGTTCGGGCGCTCAGTGGTTGGGCCCCTGGAGTTATGGTTCGGGCGCTCAGGGGTTGGGCCCCTGGAGCAGGGGTCGAAGGCCCCAGGGTTTGGACCCCTGGATCTGGGGTTGGGGCCCCCTGGGGTTAGGCCCCTAGAGCTATGGTTCGGGCTTTCATGGGTTGGGCCCCTGGAACTATGGTTCGGGCGCTCAGGGGTTGGGAACCTGGAGCTGGTGTTGGGGCCCCCAGGGGTTGGGCCGCTGCAGCTAGGGTTGCTGCCCCCAGGGGTTAGGCCCCTGGAGCTATAGTTCGGGCGCTCAGGTTTTGGGCCATTGGAGCTGGGGTGGGGCCTCCAGGGGTTAGGCCCCTGCAGCTATCGTTCGAGCGCTAAGGGGTTGGGGCCCTGGAGCTGGTGTTGGGGCCCCCAGGGGTTGGTCTCCTGGAGCTGGTGTTGGGGCCCCCAGGGGTTGGGCCCTTTTAGCTGGGGATGGGGTCCCCGGGGGTTAGGCCCCTGCAGCTATGGTTCGGGCGCTCAGGGGTTGGGCCACTGGAGCTGGTGTTGGCGCCCCCAGGGGTTGGGCCCCTGGAGCTGGGGTTGGGGCCCTCGGGAGTTAGGCCCCTGTTTGTATGGTTTGGGCGCTCAGCCGTTGTGCCCCTGGAGCTGGTGTTGGGGCCCCCAGGGGTTGGGCTCCTGGAACTGGGGTTGGGACCCCCAGGGGTTAGGCCCGAGGAGCTATGGTTCGGGCGCTCAGGGGTTGGGCCCCTCGAGCTTGTGTTGGGGCCCCCAGGGGTTGAGCCCCTGGAGCTGGGGTTGTTGCCCCCGGGAGTTAGGCCCCTGTTGCTATGGTTCGGGAGCTCAGGGTTTGTGCCCCTGGAGCTGGTGTTGGGTCCCCCAGGGTTTGGGCCCCTGGAGCTGGGGTTGGGACCCCCAGGGGTTGGGCCGCTGGAGCTGGGGTTGGGGCCCCCAGGGGTTAGGCCCCTGGAGCTATTGTTCGGGCGCTCAGTGTTTGGGCCCCTGGAGCTGTGGTCGAGGGCCCCAGGGTTTGGGCCCCTGTAGCTGGGGTTGGGGCCCCCTTGGGTTAGGCCCCTGGAGCTATGGTTCGAGCTCTCAGGGGTTGGGCCCCTGGAGCTGGTGTTGGTTCCCCCTAGGGGTTAGGCCCCTGGAGGTATTGTTCGGGCGCTCAGGGTTTGGGCCCTTGGAACTGGTGTTGGGGCCCCCAGGGGTTAGGCCCCTGGAGCTATGGTTCGGGCGTTCAGGGGTTGGGCCCCTGGGGCTGGTGTTGGGGCCGTCAGGGGTTTGGCTACTGGAGCTATGGTTCAGACGCTCAAGGGTTGGGCCCCTGGAGCTGGGGTCGAGGGCCCCAGGGGTTGGGTCCCTGGAGCTGGTGTAGGGGTCGCCAGGGGGTAGGCCCCTGGAGCTATGGTTCGGGCGCTCAGGGTTTGGGCCCCTAGCACTGGTGTTGGGGCCCCCAGGGGTTGGGCCCCTGGAGCTATGGTTCGGGCGCTCTGGGATTGGACCTCTTTAGCTGTTTTTGGGGCCCCCAGGGGTTCGGCCCCTTGAGCTTGGATTGGGGCCCCGGGGGTTAGTCCCCTGGAGCTATGGTTTGGGCGCTCAGGGGCTGGGCCCCTGGAGCTGGTGCTGGGGCCCCAGGGCTGAGGCCCCGGAGCTATGGTTCGGACGCTCAGGGGTTTGACCCCTGGAGCTGGGGACGAGAGGCCCAGGGGTTGGGCCCCTGCAGCTGTTGCTGGGGCCCCCGGGGGTTAAGCCCCTGGAGCTATGATTCGGGCTCTCAGGGGTTGGGCCTCTGGAGCTCGTGTTGGGGCCCCCAGGGGTTGCGGCGACGGATCTGGGGTTAGGACCCCTAGGGGTTAGGCCCCTGTAGCTATGGTTCGGGCGCTCAGGGGTTGGGCCTCTGGAGCTGGTGTTGGTGCCCCAGGGGTTGGGTTCCTGGAGCTGGTGTTGGGGCCCCAGGGGTTAAGCCCCTGGAGCTATGGTTCGGGCGCTCAGGGGTTGGGCCCCTGGAGCTATGGTTCGGGCGCTCAGGGCTTGGGCCCCTGGAGCAGTTGTTCGGGCCCCCAGGGATTGGTCCCCTGGAGCTATGGTTCGGGGGCTCTGGGGTTGGGCCCCTGGAGCTGGTGTTGGGGCCCCCAGGGGTTGGGCTCCTGGAGCTGGTGTTGAGGCCCCCAGGTGTTGCGCCCCTGGAGCAGGGAATGGGGTCCCCGGGGGTTAGGCCCCTGGAGCTATGGTTGGGGCGCTCAGGGGTTGGGCCCCTGGAGCTGGTGTTGGGGTCCCCGGGGGTTAGGCCCCTGGAGCTATGGTTCGGGCGCTCAGGGCTTGGGCCCCTGGAGCAGTTGTTCGGGCCCCCAGGGATTGGTCCCCTGGAGCTATGGTTCGGGGGCTCTGGGGTTGGGCCCCTGGAGCTGGTGTTGGGGCCCCCAGGGGTTGGGCTCCTGGAGCTGGTGTTGAGGCCCCCAGGTGTTGCGCCCCTGGAGCAGGGAATGGGGTCCCCGGGGGTTAGGCCCCTGGAGCTATGGTTGGGGCGCTCAGGGGTTGGGTCCCTGGAGCTGGTGTTGGGGCCCCCAGGTGTTGGGCCGCTGGAGCTGGTGTTGGGGCCCCCTGCGGTTAGGCCCCTAGAGCTATTGTTCGGGCTTTCACGGGTTGGGCCCCTGGAACTATGGTTCGGGCGCTGAGTGGTTGGGCCCCTGGAGCTGGTGTTGGGGCCCCCAGGGGTTGGGCCCCTGGAGCTGGGGTTGGGGCCCCCAGGGGTTAGGCCCCAGGAGCTATAATTCGGGCGCTCAGGTTTTGGGCCATTGGAGCTGGGGTGGGGGCCCCCAGGGGTTAGGCCCCTGCAGCTATGGTTCGAGCGCTCAGGGGTTGGGGATCTGGAGCTAGTGTTGTGGCCCCCAGGGGTTAGGCCCCTGGAGGTATTGTTTGGGCGCTCAGGGGTTGGGCACCTGGAGCTGGTGTTGGGGCCCCCAGGGGTTGGGCTCCTGGAGCTGGTGTTGGGGCCACCAGGGGTTTGGCCATTGGAGCTGAGGATGGGTTCCCCGGGGGTTAGGCCCCTGGAGCTATGGTTCGGGCACTCAGGGTTTGGGCCCCTGGAACTATGGTTTGAGCGCTCAGTGGTTGGGCCCATGGAGCTGGGGTTGGGGTCCCTAGGGGTTAGGCCCCTGGAGCTATGGTTCGGGCGCTCAGGGGTTGGGCCCCTGGAGCTGGTGTTGGGGCCCCAGGGGTTGGGCCCCTGGAGCTGGTGTTGGGGCCCCAGGGTTTACGCCATTTGAGCTATGGTTAAGGCGCTCAGGGGTAGGGCCCATGGAGCTATGGTTCGGGCGCTCAGGGGTTGGGCCCCTGGAGTAGTTGTTCGGGCCCCCAGGGGTTAGGCCCCTGGAGCTATGGTTCGGGCCCTCAGGGGTTGGGCCCCTGGAGCTGGTGTTGGGGCCGCCAGGGGTTGGGCCCCTGGAGCTGCTGTTGGGGCCAAAGGGCTTAGGCCCCTGGAACTATGGTTCGGGCGCTCAGTGGTTGGGCCTCTGGAGCTATGGTTTGGGCGCTCAGGGGTTGGGTCCCTGGAGCTGTGGTCAAGGGCCCCAGTGGTTGAGCCCCTGGAGCTGGGGTTGGGACCCCCGGGGGTTAGGCCCCTGTAGCTATGGTTCGGGCGCTCAGGGGTTGGGCCCCTTGAGCTTGTATTGGGGTCCCCAGGTGTTGGGCCCCTGGAGCTGGTGTTGGGGCCACAGGGGTTAGACCCCTGGAGCCATGTTTCGGGCGCTGAGTGTTTGGGCCCCTCGAGTTATGGTTCGGGGACTCAGGGGTTGGGCCCCTGGAACTGGGGTCGAATGCCCCAGGGTTTGGACCCCTGGATTTGTGGTTGGGGCCCCCGGGGTTAGGCCCCTAGAGCTATGGTTGGGGCTTTCATTGGTTGGGCCCGTGGAACTATCGTTCGGGAGGTCAGGGGTTGGGCCCCTTGAGCTATGGTTCGGGAGCTCAGGGCTTGGGCCCCTGGAGTAGTTTTTCGGCCCCCTAGGGGTTGGTCCCCTGGAGCTATGGCTCGGGCGCTCAGGGGTGGGGCCCCTGGAGCTGGTGTTGGGGCCCCCAGGCGTTGGGCTCCTGGAGCTGGTGTTGAGGCCCCCAGGGGTTGCGCCCCTGGAGATGGGAATGGGGTCCCCGGTTCATAGGCCCCTGGAGCTATGGTTGGGGCGCTCAGGGGTTGGGACCCTGGAGCTGGTGTTGGGGCCCCGAGGGGTTGGGCCCCTGGAGCTGGGGTTCGGGCCCCCGGGAGTTAGGCCTCTGTTGCTGTAGTTCGGGCGCTCAGCGGTTGTGCCCCTGGAGCTGGTGTTGGGGCCCCCAGGGGTTGGGATCCTGGAGCTGGGTTTGGGACCCCGAGGGGTTAGGCCCCTGGAGCTATGGTTCGAGCGCTCAGTGGTTGGGCCTCTGGAGCTATGGTTCGGGCTCTCACGGGTTGGGTCCCTGGAGCTGTGGTCGAGGGCCCCAGGGGTTGAGCCCCTGGAGCTGGGGTTGGGATCCCCGGGGTTTAGGCCCCTGTAGCAATGGTTCGGGCGCTCAGGGGTTGGGCCCCTGGAACTATGGTTCGGGCGCTCAGGGGTTGGGCCCCTGGAGCTGGTGTTGGGGCCCCCAGGGGTTGGGCCCCTGGAGCTGGGGTTGTGGCCCCCAGGGGTTAGGCCCGTGGAGCTATAATTCGGGCGCTCAGGTTTTGGGCCATTGGAGCTGGGGTGGGGGCCCCCAGGGGTTAGGCCCCTGGAGCTATGGTTCGAGCGCTGATGGGTATGGGCCCTGGAGCTAGTGTTGTGGCCCCCAGGGGTTAGGCCCCTGGAGGTATTGTTTGGGCGCTCAGGGGTTGGGCACCTGGAGCTGGTGTTAGGGCCCCCAGGGGTTGGGCTCCTGGAGCTGATGTTGGGGCCCCCAGGGGTTGGGCCCTTGAAGCTGGGGATGGGGTCCCCGGGGGCTAGGCACCTGGAGCTATGGTTTTGGCGCTCAGGGGTTCGGCCCCTGGAGCTGGTGTTGGGGCCCCCAGGGGTTGGGCCCCTGGAGCTGGTGTTGGGGGCCACGGGAGTTAGGCCTCTGTTTGTATGGTTCGGGCGCTCAGCGGTTGTGCCCCTGGAGCTGGTGTTGGGGCCCCCAGGGGTTGGGCTCCTGGAGCTGGTGTTTAGGCCCCCAGGGGTTACGCCCAAGGAGCTATGGTTCGGGCGCTCAGGGGCTGTGCCCCTGGAGCTGGTGTTGGGGCCCCCAGCGTTTGGGCCCCTGGAGCTGTGGTTGGAACCCCCAGGGGTTGGGCCCCTGGAGCTGGGGTTCGGGCCCCCGGGGGTTAGGCCCCTGGAGCTGTTGTTGGGCCCCCAGGGGTTAGACCCCTGGAGCTATGGTTCGGGCGCTCAGGGTTTGGGCCCCTGGAGCTGTGGTCGAGGGCCCCAGGGTTTGGGCCCCAGTAGCTGGGGATGGGGCCCCCGGGGGTTAGGCCCCTGGAGCTATGGTTCGGGCGCTCATGGGTTGGGCCCCTGGACCTGGTGTTGGGCCCCCAGGGGTTGGGCCCCTGGGGCTGGTATTCGGGCCCACAGGGGTTGGGTCCCTGGAGCTATGGTTCGGGCGCTCAGGGGTTGGGCCCCTGGTGCTGTTGTTGGGGCCCCCAGGGGTTTGGCGCCTGGAGCTGGTGTTGGGGATCCCCAGGGGTTCGTCATGGCGTTATGGTTCGGGCGCTCAGGATTTGGGTCCCTGGAGGTGGTGTTGGGGCCCCCAGGGGTTGGGCCCCTGGAGCTATGGTTCGGGCGCTCAGGGGTTGGGCCCCTGGAGGTGGTGTTGGGGCCCCCAGGGGTTGGGCCCCTGAATCTATGGTTCGAGCTCCCAGGGGTTGGGCACCTGGAGCTGGTGTTGGGTCCCCCAGGGGTTGGGCCTCAGGAGCTATGGTTCGGGCGCTCAGGGGTTGGGCCCCTGGAGCTGGTGTTGCGGCCCCCAGGGGTTGGGCCCCTGAAATTATGGTTCTTTCCCCCAGGGCTTGGGCCCCTGGAGTTATGGTTCGGGCGCTCAGGGGTTGGTCCCCTGGAGCTGGTGTTTGGGCCCCCAGGGGTTGGGCCCCTGGAGCTATGGTTCGGGCCCCCAGGGGTTGGGCTCCTGGAGCTATGGTTCGGGCCCCCAGGGGTTGGGCCCCTGGAGCTGGTGTTGGGGCCCCCAGGTGTTGGGCCCCTGGAGCTGGTGTTGGAGCCTCCAGGAGTTGGGCCCCTGGAGCTATGGTTTGGTCCCCCAGAGGTTGGGCCCCTGGAGCTATAGTTCGGATCTCCAGGGGTTGGGCTCCTGGAGCTGGTGTTCTGGCCCCCAGGGCTTGGGCCCCTGGAGCTATGGTTCGGGCCCCCAGGGGTTGGGCCCCTGGAGCTATGGTTCGGGCCCCCAGGGTTTGGGCCCTTGGAGCTGGTGTTGGGAGCCCAGGGGTTGGGCCCCTGGGGCTGGTGTTGGGGCCACAGGGATTGGGACCCTGGAGCTATGGTTCGGGCCCCCAGGGGTTGGGCCCCTGGAGGTGGTGTTGGGGCCCCCAGTGGTTGGGCCCCTGAATCTATGGTTCGGTCCCCCAGGGGTTGGGCCCCTGGAGCTGGTGTTGGGTTCCCCAGGGGTTGGGCCTCTGGAGCTATGGTTCGGGCGCTCAGGGGTTGGGCCCCTGGAGCTGGTGTTGGGGACCCCAGGGGTTGGGCCCCTGAAACTATGGTTCGGTCCCCCAGGGGTTGGGCCCCTGGAGTTATGGTTCGGGCGCTCAGGGGTTGGTCCCCTGGAGCTGGTGTTGGGGCCCCCAGGAGTTGGGCCCCTGGAGCTATGGTTCGAGCCCCCAGGGGTTGGGCTCCTGGAGCTATGGTTCGGGCCCCCAGGGGTTGGGCCCCTGGAGCTGGTGTTGGGGCCCCCAGGTGTTGGGCCCCTGGAGCTGGTGTTGGAGCCTCCAGGGGTTGGGCCCCTGGAGCTATGGTTTGGGCCCCCAGGGGTTGGGCTCCTGGAGCTATAGTTCGGGTCTCCAGGGGTTGGGCTCCTGGAGCTGGTGTTGTGGCCCTCAGGGGTTGGGCCCCTGGAGCTATGGTTCGGGTACCCTGGGGTTGGGCCTCTGGAGCTGGTGTTGGGGTCCCCAGGGGTTGGGCCCCTGGAGCTATGGTTCGGGCCCCCAGGGGTTGGGCCCCTGGAGCTATGGTTCGGGCCCCCAGGGGTTGGGCCCTTGGAGCTGGTGTTGGGCCCCCAGGGGTTGGGCCCCTGGGGCTGGTGTTAGGGCCACAGGGGTTGGGACCCTGGAGCTATGGTTCGGGCCCCCAGTGGTTGGGCCCCTGGACCTGGTGTTGTGCCCCCAGGGGTTGGGACCCTGGGGCTGGTGTTGGGGCACACAGGGGTTGGGCCCCTGGAGCTATGGTTCGGGCGCTCAGGGGTTGGGCCCCTGGTGCTGGTGTTGGGGCCCCCAGGGGTTTGGCGCCTGGAGCTGGTGTTGGGGATCCCCAGGGGTTGGCCATGGAGTTATGGTTCGGGAGCTCAGGGTTTGGGTCCCTGGAGGTGGTGTTGGGGCCCCCAGGGGTTGGGCCCCTGGAGCTATGGTTCGGGCGCTCAGGGGTTGGGCCCCTGGAGGTGGTGTTGGGGCCCCCAAGGGTTGGGCCCCTGAATCTATGGTTCGGGCCCACAGGTTTTGGGCCCCTGGAGCTGGTGTTGTGTCCCACAGGGGTTGGGCCTCTGGAGCTATGGTTCGGGCGCTCAGGGGTTGGGCCCCTGGAGCTGGTGTTGGGGCCACCAGGGGTTGGGACCCTGAAACTATGGTTCGGTCCTCCAGGGGTTGGTCCCCTGGAGCTGGTGTTGGGGCCCCCAGGGGTTGGGCCCCTGGAGCTATGGTTCGGGCCCCCAGGGGTTTGGCTCCTGAAGCTATGGTTCGGGCCCCCAGGGGTTGGGCCCCTGGAGCTGGTGTTGGGGCCCCCAGGTGTTGGGCCCCTGGAGCTGGTGTTGGAGCCTCCAGGGGTTGGGCCCCTGGAGCTGGTGTTGGGTCCCCCAGTGGTTTGCCCCCTGGAAGTATGGTTCGGGCCCCCAGGGGTTGGGTGCCTGTAGATGGTGTTGTTGCCCCCAGTGGTTGGGCCCCTGGAGCTGATGTTGGGGCCCCCAGGGGTTCGACCCCTGGAGCCGGTGTTGGGGCCCCCAGCGGATGTTCCCCTGGACCTATGGTTCGGGCCCACAGGGGTTGGGCCCCTGGAGCTGGTGTTCGGGCCCCCAGGGGTTGGGCCCCTGGAGCTGGTTTTGAGGCCCCCAGGGGTTGGGCCCCTGGAGCTATGGTTCGGGCGCTCAGGGATTGGGCCCCTGGAGCTGGTGTTGGGGCCCCCAGGGGTTGGTCCCCTGGAGCTGTTGTTGGGTCCCTCATGGGTTGGGCCCCTGGAGCTATGGTTCGGGCGCTCATGGGTTGGGCCCCTGTAGGTGGTGTTTGGGCCCCAGGGGTTGGGCCCCTGGAGCTATGGTTCGGGCGCTCAGGGGTTGGGCCCCTGGAGGTGGTGTTAGGGCCCCCAGGGGTTGGGCCCCTGGAGCTATGGTTAGGGCGCTCAGGGGTTGGGCACCTGGAGGTGGTGTTGGGGCCCCCAGGGGTTGGGCCCCTGAATCTATGGTCCGTGCCCCCAGGGGTTGGGCCCCTGGAGCTGGTGTTGAGTCCCCCAGGGGTTGGGCCTCTGGAGCTATGGTTCGGGCGCTCAGGGGTTGGGCCCCTGGAGCTGGTGTTGGGGCCCACAGGGGTTGGGCCCCTGAAACTATGGTTCAGTCCCCCAGGGGTTGGGCCCCTGGAGTTATGGTTCGGGCGCTCAGGGGTTGGTCCCCTGGAGCTGGTGTTGGGGCCCCCAGGGGTTGGGCCCCTAGAGCTATGGTTCGGGCCCCCAGGGGTTGGGCTCCTGGAGCTATGGTTCGGGCCCCCAGGGGTTGGGCCCCTGGAGCTGGTGTTGGGGCCCCCAGGTGTTGGGCCCCTGGAGCTGGTGTTGGAGCCTCCAGGGGTTGGGCCCCTGGAGCTATGGTTTGGGCCCCCAGGGGTTGGGCCCCTGGAGCTATAGTTCGGGTCTCCAGGGGTTGGGCTCCTGGAGCTGGTGTTGTGGCCCCCAGGGGTTGGGCCCCTGGAGCTATGGTTCGGGCACCCAGGGGTTGGGCCCCTGGAGCTGGTGTTGTGGCCCCCAGGGGTTGTGCCCCTGGAGCTATGGTTCGGGCCCCCAGGGGTTGGGCCCCTGGAGCTGGTGTTGGGGCCCCCAGGGGTTGGGCCCCTGGATCTGTGGTTCGGGCCCCCAGGGGTTGGGCCCCTGGAGCTATGGTTCGGGCCCCCAGGGGTTGGGCCCTTGGAGCTGGTGTTGTGCCCCCAGGAGTTGGGCCCCTGCGGCTGGTGTTTGGGCCACAGGGATTGAGAACCCTGGAGCTATGGTTCGGGCCCCCAGGGGTTGGGCCCCTGGAGGTGGTGTTGGGGTCCCCAGGGGTTGGGCCAGTGAATCTATGGTTCAGGCCCCCAGGGGTTGGGCCCCTGGAGTTATGGTTCGGGCGCTCAGGGGTTGGGCCCCTGGAGCTGGTGTTGGGGCCCCCAGGGGTTGGGCCCCTGGAGCTATGGTTCGGGAGCTCAGGGGTTGGGCCCCTGGAGCTGGTGTTGGAACCCCCAGGGGTTGGGCCCGTGGAGCTGGTTTTGAGGCCCATAGGGGTTTTTCCCGTGGAGCTGGTGTTGGGGCCCCCAGAGGTTGGGAGCCTGGAGCTGGTGTTGGGGCCTGCAGGGGTTGGGACCCTGGAGCTGGTTTTGGGTCCCCCAGTGGTTTGCCCCTTGGAGGTATGGTTCGGGCCCCCAGGGGTTGGGTGCCTGTAGATGGTGTTGTTGCCCCCAGTGGTTGGGCCCCTGGAGCTGATGTTGGTGCCCCCAGGGGTTCGGCCCCAGGAGCTGGTATTGGGGCCCCCAGCGGATGTTCCCCTGGACCTATGGTTCGGGCCCACAGGGGTTGGGCCCCTGCAGCTGGTGTTCCGGCCCCCAGGGGTTGGGCCCCTGGAGCTGGTTTTGAGGCCCCCAGGGGTTGGTCCCCTGGAGCTGTTGTTGGGTCCCTCATGGGTTGGGCCCCTGGAGCGATGGTTCGGGCGCTCATGGGTTGGGCCCCTGGAGGTGGTGTTGGGGCCCCCAGGGCTTGAGCCCCTGGAGCTATGGTTCGGGCGCTCAGGGGTTGGGCCCCTGGAGGTGGTGTTAGGGCCCCCGGGGTTGGGCCCCTGGAGCTATGGTTCGGGCGCTCAGGGGTTGTGGTCCTGGAGCTGGAGTTGGGGCCCCCAGGGGTTCGGTCCCTGAAGCTATGGTTCGGGCGCTCAGGGGATGGGCCCCTGGAGGTGGTGTTGGGGCCCCCAGGGTTTGGGACCCTGGAGCTGGTGTTGGGGCCCCCAGGGGTTGGGCCCCTGGAGCTATGGTTCGGGCCTCCAGAGGTTGGGCCCCTGGAGCTGGTGTTGGGGTCCCCAGGGGTTGGGCCCCTGGAGCTCGTTTTGGGGCCCCCAGGGGTTGGGCACCTGGAGCTGGTGTTTGGGACCCCAAGGGTTGGGCCACTGGAGCTGGTTTTGGGGCCCCCAGGGGTTGTGCCCCTGGAGCTGGTGTTGGGGATCCCCAGGGGTTGGCCATGGAGCTATGGTTCGGGCGCTCAGGGGTTGGTCCCCTGGAGCTATGGTTCGGGCGCTCAGGGGTTGGGCCCCTGGAGCTTGTGTTGGGGCCCCCAGGGGATGGGCCTGTGAAGCTGGTTTTCGGGCCCCCAGGGGTTGGGCCCCTGGAGCTATGGTTCGGTCGCTCAGGGGTTTGGCCCCTGGAGCTGGTGTTGGGGCCCCCAGGCCTTTGGCCCATGTAGCTGGTGTGAGGGTCCCCAGGGGTTGGGCCCATGGAGCTGGTGTTGGGGCCCCCAGGTGTTGGGCTCCTGGACCTATGGTTCGGGCGCTCAGGGGTTGGGCCCCTGGAGCTGCTGTTGGGGCCCCCAGGTGTTGGGCCCCTGGAGCTATGGTTCGGGCCCCCAGGGGTTGGGCCCTTGGAGCTGGTGTTGGAGCCCCCAGGGCTTGGGCCCCTGGAGCTATGGTTCGGGCCCCCCGGGGTTTGGGCCCCTGGAGCTCGTTTTGAGGCCCCTAGGAGTTTTTCCCCTGGACTTGTTGTTGGGGCTTCCAGGGGTTGGGCCATTGGAGCTGGTGTTGGGGCCCCCAGGGGTTGGGCCCCTGGAGCTATGGTTCGGGCGCTCAGGGTTTGGGCCCCTGGAGCTGGTGTTGGGGCCCCCAGGGGTTCGGCCCCTTGAGCTGGTGTTGGGGAGCATAGGGGTTGGGCCCCTGGAGCTGGTGTTGGGGCCCCCAGGGGTTGGGCCCCTGGAGCTATGGTTCGTACGTTCAGGGGTTGGGCCCCTGGAGCTGTTGTTGGGGACCCCAGGGGTTGTTCTCCTGGAGCTATCGTTCGGGCGCTCAGGGGTTGGGCCCCTGGAGCTATGGTTCTTGCGCTCAGGGGTTGGGCCCCTGGAGCTGGTGTTCGGGCCCCCAGGGGTTGGGCCCCTGGAGCTGGTTTTGGGGCCCCCAAGGGTTTTGCCCCTGGAGCTAGTGCTGGGACACCCTGGGGTTGGGCCCCTGGAGCTATGGTTCGGGCGCTCAGGAGTTGGGCCCCTGGAGCTCGTGTTGGAGCCCCCAAGGGTTTGGCCCCTGGAGCTATTGTTCGAGCGCTCAGGGGTTGGGCCTTCCGAGGGATGTAGTAGGGGCTAAATACTTTCCTGGCTTTAAGACAAAGCTTGATAAGTATGTGGAGGGGATGTTATGATAGGATCGTTAATTTGGGCAATTGATCTTGAATTACCACCAGACAGGTCTGCTCAATGATCTGCGGGGAGATGTTGCATGCGATGGGTACTGAGTTGCTGCGGAGAATTCCTTCTTGGGTGCTAGCTGGTGACTCTTGCCCACATGCTCAGGGTTTAGCTGATCGCCATATTGGGGGTCGGGAAGGAATTTTCCTCCACGGCGGATTGGCAGGTGCCCTGGAGGTTTTTCGCCTTCCCCTGCAGCGTGGGGCACGGGTCGCTTGCTGGTGGTGTCTCTGCAGCTTGAGGTCTTCAAACCATTTTTGAGGATTTCAAAAACTCGGTCCTGGGATAGGGGTTGTTATAAAATTGGATGGGTGGGGTTCTGTGGCCTGCCTTGTGCAGGAGGTCAGACTAGATGATCAGATTGGTCCCTTCTGACCTATGAGTCTATGAGTCTATGAGATGGTGTTGGGGTCCCAAGGGTTTGGGACCCTGGAGCTATGGTTCAGGCGCTCAGGGGTTGGGCCCCTAGAGCTGGTGTTGGGGCCAACAGGGGTTGGGACCCTGGAGCTATGGTTCGGGGGCTCAGGGGTTGGGCCCCTGGAGCTGGTGTTGTGACCCCCAGGAGTTGGGCCCCTGGAGCTATGGTTCGGGCGCTCAGGGGTTGGGACCCTGGAGCTGGTGTTGGGGCCCCCAGGCGTTGGGCCCCTGGAGCTATGGTTCGGGCGCTCAGGGGTTGGTCCCCTGGAGGTATCGTTCGGGTACTCAGGGGTTGGGCCCTTGGAGCTGGTGTAGGGGCCCCCAGGGGTTGGGCCCCTGGAACCGGTGTTGGGGTCCCGAGGGGTTGGGCCCCTGGAGCTATGGTTCGGGCGCTCAGGGGTTGGGCCCTTGGAGCTGGTGTTGGGACGCCCAGGGGTTGGGCCCCTGGAGCTATGGTTCGGGCGCTCAGGGGTTGGGCCCCTGGAGCTGGTGTTGGGGCCCCCAGGGGTTGGGACCCTGGAGCTATGGTTCGGGCGCTCAGGGGTTGGGACCCTGGAGCTGGTGTTGGGGCCCCCAGGGGTTGGGCCCGTGGAGCTGGTTTTGGGGCCCCCAGGGGTTGGGCCTCTTGAGCTGGTGTTGGGGCCCCCAGGGGTTGGGCCCCTGGAGCTGGTGTCGGGGCCGCCAGGGGTTGGGGCCCAGGAGCTATGGTTCGGGCGCTCAGGGGTTTGGCCCCTGGAGCTATGTTTCGGGCACTTAGGGGTTAGGCCCCTGGAGCTGGTGCTGGGGCCCCCAAGGGTTGGGCAGCTGGAGCTAAGGTTCGGGCGCTCAGGGGTTGGGCCCCTGGAGCTGGTGTTGGGGCCGCCTGGGGTTGGGCCCCTGAACCTGGTTTTGGGGCCCCCAGGGTTTGGGACACTGGAGCTCGTGTTGGGGCCCCCAGGGGTTGGGCCCCTGGAGCTATGGTTCCGGCCCCCATGGGTTGGGCCAATGGAGCTATGGTTCGGGCGCTCAGGGGTTGGGCCCTTGGAGCTGTTGTTGGTACGCCCAGGGGTTGGGCCCCTAGAGCTATGGTTCGGGCGCTCAGGGGTTGGGCCCTGGAGCTGGTGTTGGGGCTCCCAGGGGTTGGGCCTCTGGAACTGGTGTTGGGGCCCCCAGGGGTTGGGCCCCTGGATCTATGGTTCGGGCGCTCAGGGTTTGGGCCCCTGGATCTATGATTCGGGCGCTCAGGGTTTGGGACCCTGGAGCTATGGTTCGTTCGCTCAGGGGTTGGGCCCCTGGAGCTGGTTTTGGGGCCCCCATTGGTTGGGCCCCTGGAGCCGGTGTTGGGGCCCTCAGGGGTTGTGCCCCTAGAGCTGGTGTTGTTGCACCCAGGGGTTGGGTCCAAGGAGCTATGTTTCGGGCGCTCAGGGGTTGGGCCCCTGGAGCTATGGTTCGGGCGCTCAGGGTTTGGGCCCCTGAAGCTGGTGTTGTGGCCCCCAAGGGTTGGGCCCCTGGAGCTGGTGTTGGAGCCCCCTGGGGTTGGGCCCCTGGAGCTATGGTTCAGGCGCTCAGGGGTTGGGACCCTGGAGCTGGTGTTGGGGCCCCCAGGGGTTGGGCCCGTGGAGCTGGTTTTGGGGCCCAAAGGGGTTGGGCCTCTGGAGCTGGTGTTGGGGTGCCCAGGGGATGGGCCCCTGGAGCTGGTGTTGGGGCCGCCAGGGGTTGGGCCCCTGGAGCTATGTTTCGGGCGCTCAGGGGTTTGACCCCTGGAGCTATGTTTCGGGCGCTTAGGGGTTAGGCCCCTGGAGCTGGTGTTGGGGCCCCCAGGGGTTGGGCCGCTGGAGCTAAGGTTCGGGCGCTCAGGGGTTGGGCCCCTGGAGCTGGTGTTGGGGCCTCCTGGGGTTGGGCCCCTGAACCTGGTTTTGGGGCCTCCAGGGGTTCGGCCTCTGGAGCTGGTGTTGGGGCCCCCAGGGGTTGGGCCCCTGGAGCTATGTTTCGGGCGCTCAGGGGTTGGGCCCCTGGAGCTGGTGTTGTGGCCCCCAAGGGTTGGGCCCCTGGAGCTGGTGTTGGGGCCCCCAGGGGTTGGGCCCCTCGAGCTATGGTTCGGGCGCTCAGGGATTGGGCCCCTGGAGCTGGTGTTGGGGCCCCCAGGGGTTGGGCCCCTGGAGCTATAGTTCGGGTGCTCAGGGGTTGGGCCCCTGGAGCTGGTTTTGGGGCCCCCAGGGGTTGATCCCCTGGAGCTGGTGCTGGGGCCCCCAGGGGTTGGGCCCCTGGAGCTGGTGTTGGGGCCCCCAGGTGTTGGGCCCCTGGATCTATGGTTTGGGCGCTCAGGGTTTGGGCCCCTGGATCTATGATTCGGGCACTCAGGGTTTGGGACCCTGGAGCTATGGTTCCGGCTCTCAGGGGTTAGGCCCCTGGAGCTATGGTTCGTTCGCTCAGGGGTTGGGCCCCTGGAGCTATTTTTCTGGCCCCCATTGGTTGGGCCCCTGGAGCCGGTGTTGGGGCCCTCAGGGGTTGTGCCCCTAGAGCTGGTGTTGGGGCACCCAGGGGTTGGGCCCCTGGAGCTATAGTTCGGGTGCTCAGGGGTTGGGACCCTGCAGCTGGTTTTGGAGCCCCCAGGGGTTGATCCCCTGGAGCTGGTGTTTGGGCCCCCATGGGTTGGGCATCTGGAGCTAAGGTTCGGGCGCTCAGGGCTTGGGCAACTGGAGCTGGTGTTGGGGCCCCCAGGGGTTGGGCCCCTGGAGCTGGTGTTCGGGCCCCCATGGGTTGGGCCCCTGGATCTATGGTTCGGGCGCTTAGGGTTTGGGCCCCTGGATCTATGATTCGGGCGCTCAGGGTTTGGGACCCTGGAGCTATGATTCCGGCGCTCAGGGGTTAGGCCCCTGGAGCTATGGTTCGTTCGCTCAGGGGATGGGCCCCTGGAGCTATTTTTCTGGCCCCCATTGGTTGGGCCCCTGGAGCCGGTGTTGGGGCCCTCAGGGGTTGTGCCCCTAGAGCTTGTGTTTGGGCACCCAGGGGTTGGGCCCCTGGAGCTATGTTTTGGGCGCTCAGGGGTTGGGCCCCTGGAGCTGGTGTTGTGTCCCCCAATGGTTGGGCCCCTGGAGCTGGTGTTGGGGCCCCCAGGGGTTGGGCCCCTCGAGCTATAGTTCGGGTGCTCAGGGGTTGGGCCCCTGGAGCTGGTTTTGGGGCCACCAGGGGTTGATCCCCTGGAGCTGGTGTTGGGGCCCCCAGGGGTTGGGCATCTGGAGCTAAGGTTCGGGCGCTCAGTTCTTGGGCAACTGGAGCTGGTGTTGGGGCCCCCAGGGGTTTGGCCCCTGGAGCTATGGTTCAGGCGCTCAGGGGTTGGGACCCTGGAGTTGGTGTTGGGGCCCCCAGGGGTTGGGCCCGTGGAGCTGGTTTTGGGGCCCAAAGAGGTTGGGCCTCTGGAGCTCGTGTTGGGGTCCCCAGGGGTTGGGCCCCTGGAGCTATGTTTCGGGCGCTCAGGGGTTTGACCCCTGGAGCTATATTTCGGGCGCTTAGGGGTTAGGCCCCTGGAGCTGGTGTTGGGGCCCCCAGGGGTTGGGCCGCTGGAGCTAAGGTTCGGGCGCTCAGGGGTTGGGCCCCTGGAGCTGGTGTTGGGGCCGCCTGGGGTTGGGCCCCTGAACCTGGTTTTGGGGCCCCCAGGGGTTCGGCCTCTGGAGCTGATGTTGGGGCCCCCAGGGGTTGGGCCCCTGGAGCTATGGTTAGGGCGCTCATGGGTTGGGACCCTGGAGCTGGTGTTGGGGTCCCCAGGGGTTGGGCCCCTGGAGCTGGTGTTGGGGTCCCGAGGGGTTGGGCCCCTGGAGCTATGGTTCGGGCGCTCAGGGGTTGGGCCCCTGGAGCTGGTGTTGGGGCCCCCAGGGGTTGGGCACCTGGATCTATGGTTAGCGCGCTCAGGGTTTGGGCCCCTGGATCTATGATTCGGGCACTCAGGGCTTGGGACCCTGGAGCTATGATTCCGGCGCTCAGGGGTTAGGCCCCTGGAGCTATGGTTCGTTCGCTCAGGAGTTGGGCCCCTGGAGCTATTTTTGTGGCCCCCATTGGTTGGGCCCCTGGAGCCGGTGTTGGGGCACTCAGGGGTTGTGCCCCTAGAGCTGGTGTTGGGGCACCCAGGGGTTTGGCCCCTGGAGCTATGTTTCGGGCGCTCAGGGGTTGGGCCCCTGGAGCTGGTGTTCTGGCCCCCAAGGGTTGGGCCCCTGGAGCTGGTGTTGGGGCCCCCAGGGGTTGGGCCCCTCGAGCTATGGTTCGGGCACTCAGGGATTGGGCCCCTGGAGCTGGTGTTTGGGCCCCCAGGGGTTGGGCCCCTGTAGCTATAGTTCGGGTGCTCAGGGGTTGGGCCCCTGGAGCTGGTTTTGAGGCCCCCAGGGGTTGATCCCCTGGAGCTGGTGTTGGGGCCCCCAGGGGTTGGGCATCTCGAGCTAAGGTTCGGGCGCTCAGGGCTTGGGCAACTGGAGCTGGTGTTGGGGCCCCCAGGGGTTGGGCCCCTGGAGCTGGTGTTGGGGCCTCCAGGGGTTGGGCCCCTGGAGCTATGGTTTGGGCCCTCAGGGGTTGGGCCCCTGGAGCTGGTGTTGGGGCCTCCAGGGGTTGGGCCCCTGGAGCTATGGTTCGGGCGCTCAGTGGTTGGGTCCCTGGATCTGGTGTTGGGGACCCCAGGGTTTGGACCCCTGGCGCTATGGTTCGGGCGGTCAGGGGTTTGGCCCCTGGAGCTGGTGTTGGGGCCCCCAGGGGTTGGACCCTGGAGCTATTGTTCGGGCGCTCAGGGGTTGGGCCCCTGGAGCTGGTGTTGGGGCCCCCAGGGGTGGGCCCCTGGAGCTGGTGTTGGGGCCCCCAGCGGTTGGGACCCTGGAGCTATGGTTAGGGGGCTCAAGGGTTGGGCCCCTGGAGCTGTTTTTGGGGCCCCCAGGGGTTGGGCCCCTGGAGCTTGTGTTGGGGCCCCCAGGGCTTGGGCCCCTGGAGATATGGTTCGGGCGCTCAGGGGTTGGGCCCCTGGTGCTGGTGTTGGGGCCCACAGGGGTTGGGCCCCTGAAGCCATGGTTCGGGCGCTCAGGGGTTGGGCCCCTGGAGCTATGGTTCGGGCGCTCAGGGGTTGGGCCCCTGGAGCTGGTGTTGGGGCCCCCAGGGGTTGGGCCACTGGAGCTGGTTTTGGGGCCCCCAGGGGTTGGGCCCCTGGAGCTGGTGTTAGGGCGCCCAGGGGTTGGGCCGCTGGAGTTGGTTTTAGGGCCCCCAGGGGTTGGGCCGCTGGGGCTGGTGTTGGTGCCCCCAGGGGTTGGGCCTCTGGAGCTATGGTTCGGGCGCTCAGGGGTTGGGCTCCTGGAGCTACGGTGCGGGCTCTCAGGTGTTGGGCCAATGGAGCTGGTGTTGGGGCCCCCAGGGGTTGGGCCCCTGGAGCTATGGTCGCGGCGCTCAGGGCCTGGGCCCCTGGAGCTGGTGTTGAGGCCCCCAGGGGTTGGGCCCCTGGAGCTATGGTTCAGGCGCTCAGGGTTTTGGCCCCTGGAGCTAGTGTTGGGGCCACCAGGGTTTTGGCCCCTGGAGCTGGTTTTGGGGCCCCCAGGGGTTGGGCCCCTGGAGCTGGTGTTGGGGCCCCCAGGGGTTGGGACCCTGGAGCTATGGTTCGGTCGCTCAGGGGTTGGGCCCCTTTAGCTGGTGTTGGGGCCCCCAGGGGTTGAGCCCCTAGAGCTGGTGTTGGGGCCCCCAGGGATTGGGCCCCTGGAGCTAGTGTTGGGGCCCCCAGGGGTTAGGCCCCTGGAGCTATGGTTCGAGCGCTCATTGGGTTGGGCCCCTAGAGCTGGTGTTGGGGATCCCAGGGGTTGTTCTCCTGGAGCTATCGTACGGGCGCTCAGGGGTTGGGCCCCTGGAGCTATGGTTCTTGCGCTCAGGGGTTGGGCCCCTGGAGCTGGTGTTTGGGCCCCCAGGGGTGGGCCCCTGGAGCTGGTTTTGGGGCCCCCAAGGGTTTTGCCCCTGGAGCTAGTGTTGGGGCACCCAGGGGTTGGGCCCCTGGAGCTATGGTTCGGGCGCTCAGGAGTTGGGCCCCTGGAGCTGGTGTTGGAGCCCCCAAGGGTTTGGCCCCTGGAGCTATTGTTCCAGCGCTCAGGGGTTGGGCCTTCCGAGGGAAGTAGTAGGGGAAAAGACTTTCCTGGCTTTAAGACAAAGCTTGATAAGTATGTGGAGGGGATGTTTTGATAGGATCGTTAATTTGGGCAATTGATCTTGAATTACCACCAGACAGGTCTGCTCAATGGTCTGCGGGGAGATGTTGCATGCGATGGGTACTGAGTTGCTGCGGAGAGTTCCTTCTTGGGTGCTAGCTGGTGACTCTTGCCCACATGCTCAGGGTTTAGCTGATCGCCATATTTGGGGTCGGGAAGGAATTTTCCTCCAGGGCGGATTGGCAGGTGCCCTGGAGGTTTTTCGCCTTCCCCTGCAGCGTGGGGCACGGGTCGCTTGCTGGTGGTGTCTCTGCAGCTTGAGGTCTTCAAACCATTTTTGAGGATTTCAATAACTCGGTCCTGGGATAGGGGTTGTTATAAAATTGGATGGGTGGGGTTCTGTGGCCTGTCTTGTGCAGGAGGTCAGACTAGATGATCAGATTGGTCCCTTCTGACCTATGAGTCTATGAGTCTATGAGCTGGTGTTGGGGACCCAAGGGTTTGGGACCCTGGAGCTATGGTTCAGGCGCTCAGGGGTTGGGCCCCTAGAGCTGGTGTTGGGGCCAACAGGGGTTGGGACCCTGGAGCTATGGTTCGGGCGCTCAGGGGTTGGGCCCCTGGAGCTGGTATTGGGGCCCCCAGGGGTTGGGCGCCTGGAGCTATGGTTCGGGCGCTCCGGTGTTTGGCCCCTGGAGCTGGTGTTGTGGCCCCCAGGGGTTGGGCCCCTGGAGCTATGGTTCGGGTGCTCAGAGGTTGGGCCCCTGGAGCTGGTGTTGGGGCCCCCAGGGGATCGGCCACTGGAGCCGGTTTTGGGGCCCCCAGGTTTTGGTCCCCTGGAGGTATCGTTCGGGTACTCAGGGGTTGGGCCCTTGGAGCTGGTGTTGGGGCCCCCAGGGGTTGGGCCCCTGGAGCTGGTGTTGGGGTCCCGTTGGGTTGGGCCCCTGGAGCTATGGTTCGGGCGCTCAGGGATTGGGCTCTTGGAGCTGGTGTTGGGACGCCCAGGGGTTGGGCCCCTGGAGCTATGGTTCGGACGCTCAGGGGTTGGGCCCCTGGAGCTGGTGTTGGGGCCCCCAGGGGTTGGGCCCCTGGAGCTATGGATCGGGCGCTCAGGGGTTGGGACCCTGGAGCTGGTGTTGGGGCCCCCAGGGGTTGGGCGCCTGGAGATATGGTTCGGGCACTCAGGGGTTGGTCCCCTGTAACTGGTGCTGGGACCCCAAGGGGTTTTGCCCCTGGAGCTGGTTTTGGGGCCCCCAGGGGTTAGGCCTCTGGAGCTGGTGTTGGGGCACCCAGGGGTTGGGCCCCTGGAGCTGGTGTTGGGCCCCCAGGGGTAGGGCCCCTGGAGCTATGGTACGGGCGCTCAGGGGCTTGGCCCCTGGAGCTATGTTTCGGGCGCTTAGGGGTAAGGCCCCTGGAGCTGGTGTTGGGGCCCCCAGGGGTTGGGCCGCTGGAGCGAAGGTTCGGGCGCTCAGGGGTTGGGCCCCTGGAGCTGGTGTTGGGGCCGCCTGGGGTTGGGCCCCTGAACCTGGTTTTGGGGCCCCCAGGCGTTGGGCACCTGGAGCTGCTGTTGGGGTCCCCAGGACTTGGGCCCCTGGAGCTATGGTTCGGGCGCTCAGGGGTTGGGCCCTTGGAGCTGCTGTTAGGGTCCCCAGGGGTTGCGCCCCTGGAGCTATGGTTCGGGCGCTCAGGGGTTGGGTACCTGGAGCTGGTGTTGGGGCCCCCAGGGGTTGGGCCGCTGGAGCTATGGTTCGGGCGCTCATGGGTTGGGCCCCTGGAGCTGGTGTTGGGGCCCCAGGGGTTGGGCCCCTGGAGCTATATTCGGGCACTCAGGGGTTGGGCCCCTGGAACTGGTGTTGGGGCCCCCAGGGGTTGGGCCCCTGGAGCTGGTTTTTGGGCCCCCAGGGGTTGGGCCCCTGGAGCTATGGTTAGGGCGCTCAGAGGTTGGGCCTATGGAGCTGGTGTTGGGGCCCCCAGGGGTTGGGCCCCTGGAGCTAAGGTTCGGGCGCTCAGGAGTTGGGCCCCTGGAGCTGGTGTTGGGTCCCCCGGGGTTGGGCCCCAGGAGCTAAGGTTCGGGCGCTCAGGGGTTGGGCCCCTGGAGCTGGTGTTGGGGCCCCCAGGGGTTGGTCCCCTGGATCTATGGTCCGGGCACTCAGGGGTTGGGCCCCTGGAGCTGGTGTAGGGGACCCCAGGGGTTGGACCCCTGGATCTATGGTTCGGGCCCCCAGGGGTTGGGCCCCTGGAGCTGGTGTTGGAGCCCCCAGGGGTTGAGCCCCTGGAACTATGGTTCGGGCCCCCAGGGGTTGGGCACCTGGATCTATGGTTCGGGCCCCCAGGGGTTGGGCCCCTGGAGCTGGTGTTGGAGCCCCCAGGGGTTGAGAACCTGGAACTATGGTTCGGGCCCCCAGGGGTTGGGCACCTGGAGCTATTGTTCGGGTCCCCAGGGGTTGGGCCCCTGGAGCTGGTGTTGGGGCCCCCAGGGGTGGGGCCCCTGGAGCTATGGTTCGGGCCCCAAGGGGTTGGGCCCCTGGAGCTGGTGTTGGGGCCCCCAGGGTTTGGGCCCCTAGAGCTATGTTTCGGGGCCCGAGGGGTTGGGCCCCTGGAGCTATGGTTCGGGCTCCCAGGGGTTGGGCCCCTGGAGCTGGTGTGGGGGCAGCCAGGGGTAGGGCCCCTGGAACTGGTGTTGGTTCCCCCAGGGGTTGGGCCCCTGGAGCTATGGTTCAGGCCCCTAGGGGTTGGGCCCCTGGAGCGGGTGTTGTGGACCCCAGGGGTTGGGACTCTGGAGCTGGTGTTGGGGCCCCCAGGGGTTGGGCCCCTGGAGCTATGGTTCGAGCCCCCATTGGTTTGGCCCCTGGAGCAGGTGTTGTGGCCCCCAGGGGTCTGGCCGCTGGAGCTGATGTTGGGGACCCCAGGGGTTGGGCCCCTGGAGCTGGTGTTGGGGCCCCCAGGGGTTGGGCCCCTGGAGCTATGGTTCGGGCCCCCAAAGGTTGGGCCCCTGAAGCTGGTGTTAGGGCCCCCAGGGGTTGGGCCCCTGGAGCTCTTTTTCGGGCCCCCAGGGGCTGGGCTCGTGGAGGTATGGTTCGGGCCCCCAGGGGTTGGGACCCTGGAGCTGGTGTTCGGGTCCCCAGGGGTTGGGCCCGTGTAGCTGGTGTTGGGGCACCCAGGGGTTGGGCCCCTGGAGCTATGGTTCGGGCCCCCAGGGGTTGGGCTCCTGGAGCTGGTGTTAGGGCCCCCAGGAGTTGGGCCCCTGGAGCTGGTGTTGGGGCCCCCAGGGGTTGGGCCCCTGGAGCTATGGTTTGGGCCCCCAGGGTTTGGGCCCCTGGAGCTATGGTTCGGGCCCCCAGGGGTTGGGCCCCTGGAGCTGGTGATGGGGCCCCCAGGGGTTAGGCCCCTTGAGCTGGTGTTGCGGCCCCCAGGGTTTGGGCCCTTGGATCTATGGTTCGGGCCCCCAGGGTTTGG
>NW_026114849.1:0-40508 GCF_025201925.1 Gopherus flavomarginatus | reverse complement strand
AATGAAGTCGACTAATTTCTGAAAAACTGAGTGTAGCATTGAGAGCAGCGTCTGATGTTTTCCTGTCTAGCCGGCTTGCTGCCTAGAAAGAACGCTCCTTGAGTGGGGTGATCCACAGGGAGTAGCTCAAACCTCCAAAGTGCCTGGCCAGGGACAGGACATTAGCCCAGCACGGGAGGGGTGTGGCAGTGACATCACAAAGGCCTTTTGCAGGACCTCAGACCATTGGTCAAAGGTGGTGGGGAGGTGGTGACCTCACAGAGAGATGCTGACATCAGCCAGGCAGGACAGGGGCGAGGGGCCAGGGAAACCTCAGAGACCTCTGTGGCTTTGCTTCAGCACGTTTCCTTCTCCAGGTCTCTCTTTGAGGACTGAGAGATTGTTTGGGGTCATGGACGTGAGCGCCAGGAGGAACCTCTTTCGAGTTTCCTCCTTCCCTTGCAGTGATTTTACTAGAAAACAGCCGTCCCTGTTTAGAAGGTAAGAGCCTCCTGGAGGTTTGAAACCTGTTCTGTCTGATCTATCTGGTGACAAGTGAATTCTAGGCATGGAAAACACGAGCTTAAGGAGGCAGAATTTTATTGCGCACCTGGGATTGTGTCCCTTAGAATCGCTGGGGACATTAGGGTTTGTCCTTTTTGTTTCACCTCTTCCTCCATCCCTCCCTCCTCTTCTTCTCTTGCTTCTTTTGTCCTTTCTCCTGTTCCCTTCCCAACAACAGGACGGAGGTGTGTGTGTGTGTGTTGCAGGGAAGTCCTCTGCAGCTCCCACTATGGAAGGTCCACCCAAAAATGTGGGACTGAAATAGTGCTCGGGCAGTGATCCCCACCGGTGACCTGGGCCATCCTTTGGGCTCTCTGGTGAGAACCCTCAGCCTCCCGTCCTCAGTCTCTACCCTGATTGGTTGAGCAGGGGGTTATTGACAGGGAGGAGACTCAGGTCCTTGTTGTTCTCTTTTAAGATCAAGTAAATAAGTCAGAACCAGTTCTATCTTTGATTAATTTTGCTGCTTCTCTGCATTAATTGTCTCTGAGCAGTTGATGATTCCCTCTAACATTGCAGTTCTCCTCAAATACTTGCTGAATAATTACTGTCACTCTTGTTGGTCTGGAGCTCATCTGAGAGCACAGTATTCAGGTCATTCAATGTCTGAAATTCAAGATCCGATGGTTTGTTTGAAAATCAGGGCTCTTCGGTCCTATTCCCAACACTGCCTCTGACGGGCTGTGTGACCTAAGACAAGTCAATTCTCCTTTCTCAGCCTTAGCTTCTCCCTCTTTCAAGTAGGGATAATAATGATCCGCTCTTACCTACCTCATGGTGGGTGAAGGATGCGGATCCATTTGGGAGTGTCACTAGAAGTAGTGCATAATATGAAGTTTCCCATCATGTTTACTCAGAGCAGATTATGACATAATAGATTAGCTGAATTAGTCTATTTTATTTGTATTTATTTATTTTGAAATTGTTAATAGTAGCAACGACTTAGCTCAGATTGAAGCATCTTATCTAATGGTTGAGATGTAAGTGTCTCCTCTTTGTGTGCGAGGAGACAATTTAACACACTCTGACAAAGAGGAGATGCTTTTGTTTTGCAACAAAATATTTTTGCAAAGATCTTTCATCCCACTTGTTATGATTTTGAGAAACAAACTGGTTTAGTCTAAATGGGATTTTCGGACAGAAACGGTTTGAATGAAATTTTCCCACCATCTGGATTCCTGGGCTCTGGGGTGTTTTCATCTGTTAGAACAGGAGTCAGAACTGGTTGCTTCTCTTTCTGGCTCTGCCATCGCCTTGTTGTGTAGGCCTTGGGTGGGTCACTTCCCTTCTCCCATCTGTCAAATCGGAACAGGAACAGTTCTCGAACTATGGGCAGTTTAGAGCCCAAGTGAGATAAGGGGTATTAAAGCCCTCTGTGAAGGAGAAAGGGGAGTTTCACAGTGTTTAGCACCAAGGAATTCTAAAGTTTGCTAAAATGTCTAGTCTGTGGAAACAAGAAATGGTCGGGGCCAAATTTATTAACCACTGCCTTTTTAAAGCCCATTCAAAGATGTGAGTCCCTATCTTTTAGGTACCTGTGGTTCTTTGCCAGCAGCAGAGAAGAGGTTCCTGCCTCCGTTTTTGTGGCCTTAACAAACCAGGTGTTGTGTCCCAGTTCTTGTCTGAGACCCCTGAAAAACAACATCTTCCCATCCATGAACAAGACAGGACCTATCTTTCAAAGGGGAACAAAAAGACCTCTGGGACATACAGACTAGCTAGCCTGACTGCCATAGCTGGAGAGATCCTGCAATACCTTCTTAAACACTCAGTTTGTCAGCAGCACCTACAGGATGATTTGGTTCTTATGACTAGTGAGCGTGGAATTGTCAAGAACGAATCATTCCAAACCAATCCTCTTTCCTTCTTTGGCAGGGTTCCTGGCCTGGTAGAGGTGAGTAAACAATAGATGGGATCTAGCTTGGTGTTACTAAGGCTTTTGACACAATCCCATAGGACATTCTCAGAAGCAAACGAGGGAAATGCAGTCCAGCTGCAATCAGTGTAATGTGGGTGCAGAGCTGGTTGAAAGCCAAGACTCCAGGAGCCCTTCTCCATGTTTAGCTGCCCAACAGGGAGGGTGAACCTAGTGGGTCTGGCAGGGATCAGTCCGATGTCAGGTACTATTCTATATTTTCATGAATGATTTGGAAAATGGAGTGGAGAGCATGCTCCTAAAGTTTACAACTTACACCAAGCACTTTGGAGCACAGGATTGAAATTCAAAACACCCTTTACAAATTGGAGACTTGGTCTTCTTGAGCCAAACTCCATGGTTAGGGCTCTCTCTCTACACTGGGCTGAAGTGAAACCCCAGAGCCAAGCACTCCTCCAGGTCAGTGAGCTCCGACCTTGATTGGTCAGATGCTGCTTAGCACTGTCAGAGCAGCTTTTGCTGGGAGATTCTTCCAGCACTTTCCAATAGCGGGAAGGTATGAAATCCCCATTTGACTGCTGGGGACAGAGCCCGAGAGTAGGGAGCAACTTGCCCAAAGTCCCCAGGAAAAGGAAAGCAACCAGCAGAGGAACCAATAGGAAACCAAGCAATGGAACTCAGGAGTCCTAGGGGTGTGCTGTGATGACCAGATGTCCCAATTTTATAGGGACAGTCCGAATTTTGGGGTCTTATCTAGGATTCTATTACCCCCCAGGCCGTCCCGATTTTTCACACTTGCTGTCTGGTCACCCTAGGGTGTGCACATGTGTCGGTCCCAGCTGCTCCCTGCTCCCCTCATTGAAGCAGATGTGCAGGGTTACTGCTCTGGGAAGTGCAGGGCACCAGTGGATGTGGGGTTGGCTGGAGGTAGGGTCTGGCTTCAGGCAGGGTAAGGGCTGCGTGGCTGGCTGGCTTCAGGCAGGGGAGTGCATCAAGCAGAAGGTGCAGGGCTGGCTGGACACAGAGGCTGACTGCCGGCAGGGCAGGGCAGGGGGTGCAGGGCTGGCTGCAGGCAGGGCGTGGGGCAGGGCCGGTGCAAGGAAGTTTCATGCCCTCGGCGAAACTTCCACCTTGCTCCCTCCGCCCCCCGCACCCCTGCCCTGAGGCGCCCCACCTGTGGCAGCTCCCCCCTTCACCCTGAGGCTCCCCTCTTGTGGCAACTCTCCTGCTCTGCCCTGCGGCACCCCCCTTGCCCGAGCTCACCCCTGCTCCAAGCACAAGCACCCCGAGCACGCCGTGGCCGCTTCACTTCTCCCACCTCCAAGTCTTGCGGCGCCTAAGCCTGCCAGGCAGTCAAGCACCCTCCTCTGAGCCACAGCAGCCCTGACAGTTGACAATAGAGGCACCTTAACCCCTGAGTTCCTTCAATGTGTCCCCCTCGGGGGTCCAGCTCCGATCACCAGATACTCGGGGTATGTCTATACCACCTGCAGAATCGGTGGGCAGCGATCGATCCAGCGGGGGTCGATATATCGCGTCTAGTGTAGATGCAATACATTGAGTGCTCTCCCCTCGCCTGCTGTACTCCAGCTCGGTGAGAGGTGCAGGCAGAGTCTACGGGGAGCTGCAGCAGTCAACTCACCGTGACTGTGACATTATAAGTATAATCTAATATCTCATTGAAAGGTGACAGGGCCAGAAAGAGTTAATTAACTTACCTCACCGACTGACCTGACCCGTGGGTGAACCTTAAAAACTGGTTAACAAGATATGTAAATGAACAGAGCTTTGAAATGCAAGTCTGCAGTGTTAGAGGTAGAAGGGGAGGTGTTTGCTCAGGTCTTGTGATGTAGGCAAACAAGTCTTGTCTATTGCTATAATTTTAATTCAAAGAGCAAAAAAAGAATATTAACATTTATGATGATACTTGAGTAAAATAGTATTATTGTCTGTGCCTCTTTGAAGGTTGTGGTAATCTGTATTTGAACTGTTTAATGAATAAATTACTCTGTACTAATTGCCAGGATTCTTGGAAGGAGAGTTTAGCCTATTGTTTTCTCAGGCCGAAAGGCTGCTGGAAATGTTTAAGAACCTGGGACACGATCCTTCTTCATCTCAGATCTGCTTTGGGTTTCAAGAGGGGGAAACCTTAAGCCACAAGGATTGAGATCCCCAGTCATTGACTGGAGCCACCCTGAATATGGACATTGGATTATAACCTATGGACTATTTCTAAAAGCACTTTTGGCAACTACAAGCTCATCTCTACTTTGTATCTGAACCTGTAAAATTGAATTCAAGTCTATATGTCTATTAATCTTTTAACCAACACTCACTCTCTCTCTTTTCTTTTCTAATAATTTTTAGCTTGCTTAATAAGAATTGGCTATAGCATGTATTTTAGGTAAAATCTAAGTTATAATTGAACCTGGTTATGTGGCTGATCCTTTGGGATCAGAAGAATCTTTTCTTTAACATGATGAAGTAAGATTTTCAGGAATCATCATCATATCTAACAGGTGTGTCTGGACGGAGGCCTGAGGCTGGGTACTTTAAGGGAACTGCGTGGTTTAAACTTCTAAGTAACCAGTGAGGTACTACAGAAGCTGTTTTGTGCTGGTTTGGTAAATCTAAGTATTGAAATAACCAGCAGCGTTTGGGATTTGTCTGCCCTGTTTTGTTTGCAATTCACTCTGATTGAGTGAGCTGAGCTGGCTCCCACGGGCAGCACCGTCACACCTACAGCCAGGCTGCTGAGGTCTGGGGGATCTTAGGGGCCTTGGGGTGCACAGATACCTATGTCCAGGCCATAGCGGTCCCTGGGGGGCTTAGAGAGATTGTGGGGGACACAGATACCAATCTCCATGCTCGCTCTAGGGGTCCCATGGGGGCTTAGAGGGTTCGTGGGGGGCACATATTCCTACATCCAGGCTGTAGGGTTACCAGGGGGGCTTGGGGGGTTAGTGGGGGGCAAAGATACCTACGTCCAGGCTGGAGGCATCCTGGGAGTCTTAGGGGATTTGTGGGGGCCAAAGACACCTATGATGTCCAGGCTTTAGGGGTACCAGTGGGTTTTAGGGGTTCGAGTGGGCACAGATACGTATGTCCAGGCTGTATCGTTCCCAGGGGGGGTTAAAGGTTTCATGAGGGGCACAGATATCTACGTCCAGATTGTAGATGTTCCGGGAGCGGGGGGTTAGGGGGGTTGTGGGAGTGCAAATACCTTTGTCCAGGCTGTAGGGGTTCCTGGGGGCTTAGAGGGTTTCTGAGGGGCACATATACCTACGTGCACACTGGAGTGTCGCAAGGGGCTTATGGAGTCTCTATGGGGTACAGATACCAATGTTCTGGCTGTATAGGTCCCTCGGGGGCTTAGGGGGTTTGTGGGGGGCACAGATACCTAAGTTCAGGCTGGAGGGATCTCTGAGTGTCTTAGGTGTTTGGTGGTAGGCACAGATACCTACGTCCAGGCTGCAGGGGTCTCGGAGGGGCTTAGGGTCTGTCATGGAGTGTGGGGGAGTCCGGTCCTGCACCCCTCTTCCTGGGACTCACAGTGATTCTCAGCCAGCCAGTAAAACAGAAGGTTTATTGTACACAGGAGCGAAGGATACAGCAGAGCTTGGAGGCACAAGCAGGACCCCACAATCAAGTCTTTCTAGGAGTTCAGGAAACTTAGTTCCCAGTTTGGGAATCGCTGAATTCCAACCACCCAGACCAAAATCGAAACTGAACTAACCCAACTCCCTCCAGCTGGCCATTTCCTGTGTCCAGCTTCCCGGGCAAAGGTGCTGACCACTCCCCTCTCCTAG
This sequence comes from Gopherus flavomarginatus, assembly GCF_025201925.1. NCBI lineage: Eukaryota > Metazoa > Chordata > Testudines > Testudinidae > Gopherus > Gopherus flavomarginatus. The sequence continues at coordinate 34,280 of NW_026114849.1, read as the reverse complement.
CTCAAGTTACAGGCTGAGCACGTGTCCAGTCCTAAAGTCACCCCCTGCTCTCCCATCCCCCACACAGACAGTCTCTACTCCATCACAGTAATGCACAGAGCATTTCCCGCATGGAGCAAAAGTGGCACCATGTGACCACGCACGGTAACGCACAGAACATTTCCCATATGGAGCAATTGTAACACCGTGTGATCAGGCAGGGTAAGGCACAGAGCAGTTCCTGGATGGAGCAACAGTGATTCCATGTGGCCACGCAGGGTAATGCACAGAGCATTTCTCTCATAGAGGAACAGTGACAACATGTGGCCATGCAGGGTAATGCACAGAGCATCACGCCTATGTAGAGGCTGTAGAGATCCCTGTGGGGCTTAGGGGTCGTGGGGGGCACAGATAGCTACGTCCAGGATGGAGACATTCTGGTGGGCATTAGGGGCTTCATGAGGGGCACAAATATCTACGTCAGGGCTGGAGAGGTCCCTGGATGGCTTAGGGGGTTGTGGTGAGCATAGATACATACGTCCAGGCTGTAGTGGTCCCTGGGGGTTTAAGGAGTTGGTAAGGGTCACAGAAACCTACGTATGGTCTGGAGGGGTCCCTGGGGGACTTAAGGGTTTGTGGTTGCGCAGATACCTACGTACCCTTTGGAGGGGGCCCTGGGGAGCTTAGGGGGTTTGTGTGGCGTACACATAGCTATAACCAGGCTGGTGGGGGCCCTATGGGTCTTAGAAGGCTGGTGGGGGGCAGAGATACCTATGTAGGGACCGGAGAAGTCCTGGGGAGGGCTTTGGGGGTTCCTGGAAGTCACAAATATCTACGTCCAGGCTGGAGGAGTTCTGGGGGTATTAGGGAGTTGTGCGGGGGCACAGATACCTATATCGAGGCTGTAGGGGTCCTGGGGTTGCTTTGGGGAATTTTGGGGTACAGATACCTACTTCCATGCTGTAGAAGTCGCTGGGAGGATCAGTGGGTTCGTGAGGGTGCACAGATATCTACGTCAGGTCTATAGGGATCCTGGGGGGGGGGGGGTTAGGGGTTTGTAAGGGGCACAGATAAATTCATCCAGGAAAGAGGGTCCTAGGGACCTTAGGGAGTTCATGCTGGGCACAGATACCTGCGTCTAGGCTGGAAGGGTTTTGAGGATCTTAGGAGGGTTGTGTGGGCACAGAAACCTATGTCGATGCTGGAGGGGTCCTGTCATGTCTTAGCGGATTCGTGGGGTCAGAGATACCTACATCTAGGCTGGAGGGGTTCCGGGGGGATTAGGTGTGTTTGGGGGGGGAACACATACCTACATCCTGATGGTAGGTGGCCCTGGGTAGCTTAGGCGGTTTTTGTCGGTCGCAGATACAAACATCCATGCTGTAGGGGTCCCGAGGGACTTTGTGGGGCTCTAGGGGTCACAGATACCTACCTACAGTCTGGAAGGTTCCTGTGGGTATTAAGGGGTGTGTGGGGCATACAGATGCCTACATCTGGGCTTGTGGGTTCCCTGGGGGCTTAGAGGTTTGTGGAGAGCACAGACACCATTATCCAGGCTAGATGGGTTCTGGTGGGATTAGGGGGTTGTGGGGGGCACAGATACCTATGTAAGCAGAAGCAGGATGAACTCTACCCTCACATCTGGTGGTGAATTATGGCAAGTGTGGAAAAGAATTTCAGGGTCTGATCATGTTTGCGTAGACACACCCACCGTGCGTGACACGGCCACGGCAGCCTGGGATGGTTACTTTGGCAGCTATGGTATCCCCAGTTTATTTGTTGTTGGGGTGTGAGATGTGGAGTGTTGTCACCCTGATTGTGTGGATGAGGAACTGTGAAACAGCTTTGAGACAGGGATTCTCACCATCAGTTGAGTGGCACTCACTAGACAAGGGAGTGGGCTCCTTGGGGGAGCTAGAGTCACCAATTGCATTTTTTTTCTTTTAACAGTTGAGTAGCAGTGTTGATTTTTTATTCTCTTAAGAGTTGAATTTCTAGGTTCTTGAGCTGAAATCACTGAAAAGCTGTGTTAGCTTGTGGGGGGACTTTGAAACTGTATTGCAGAACACAGTAGTTGGTAAACAGGAGCGGTTTGTGGGAGTGGCCCATGGAGTGAGGTGAGTCTAGCAGTTTTGAGGGACAGCTGGAGCAGAACACAGGTCGGCTGGCAGAGCAGCTGGTGGACCGAGCTGAGCAGTTTGTGGGGAAGGCAAAAGCAGAATCCCATGGAGAGGCAGAGCAGTCAGCAGTGGACCACATAAGGTGCCCCTTTCTACTCTGGCTGGCAGGGGGAAAAACCCTGCAGATAGACTCTTGAACTCTGGGGTTGCGCAACTGTGGGTGATTTTGGGGTTGCTGGACTCTTGAAACATTGGAGATATTGGACTTTGGAGCCTTGGGGTGATTTGGGGATTGCTGGACTCAAGAGCCCAGGGAAAAGGACACGGCCTAGTTGAGGTGTTTTCCCAATTTAATGCTATGTTGTTTATCTCACGTTATTAAACATTTTCTGCTACACCCAGACTCTATGCTTGCGAGAGGGGAAGTATTGCCTCTTTGAGGCACCTAGGGGTACGTATGTAAAATTTTCCCATGTCACTGGGTGGGGGCTCGAGCTGGTTTGCATTACATTGTAGGCAAGGGACCCCTATGTATTGAACCCAGTCCTTGCTGCTATCAGTTCAGCCTGGCAGAAGGGTTCCACCTACGTCCAGGCTCAAGGGGACTCTGGGCGGCTTAGGGAGTTCGTGGGGGGCACAGATATCTAGGTCCAGGCTGTAGGGGGTCGGGGGGGCTCAGGAGTTTGGTGGGGGGCACAGATACCTAAGTCCAGGCTGCAGGGGTCCCAGAGGGACTTAGGGGGTGTCACGTAGTGTGGTGGAATCTGGCCCTGCACCCCTCTTCCTGGGACACAGTGACTCAATCAGCCAGTAAAACAGAAGGTTTTCTGGCCAACAGAAATGAAGGATACAGCAGGGATTTTGGGCACAACCAGGACCACTCAATCGAGTCCTTCTGGGGATTAAGGAAGCTTAGTTCCCAGTTTGGGATTCGCTGAATTCCAACAACCCAGCTCCAAGCCAAAACTGAACTAACTCCCTCCAGCCAGCACCTTCCTTTATTCAGCTTCCTGGGCAAAGGTGCTGACCCCCTCCCTGCTGCCTAGCTTAAGTTACAGGCTTAGGTCCTGTCCCTCACCTAAAGTCACCCGCTGCTCTCCCATCCCCCACACAGACAGTCCCCAATCTATCACAGTAATGCCCAGAGCATTTAGCGCATGGCGCAACAGTAACACTATGTGACCATGCAGGGTAATGCACAGAGAATTTCCCCCGTGAAGCAACACTGACAACATGTGGCCACACAGGGTAATGCACAGAGCATTTCCTGCATGGAGCAAGAGTGACACCGTGTGGCCACACAGGGTAATGCACAGAGCATTTCCTGCATGGAGCAAGAGTGACAACGTGTGGCCATGCAGGGTAATACACAGAGCATTTCCTGCATGGAGCAACAGTGACACCGTGTGGCCAGACAGGGTAATGCACAGAGCCTTTCCACGCATGGAGCAACAGTGGCACCGTGTGGCCACGCAGGGTAATGCACAGAGCATTTCCTGCATGGAGCAACAGTGACATCATGTGGTCACGTAGGGTAATGCACAGAGCATTTCCCTGCATGGAGCAACAGTGACACCGTGTGTCCACGCAGGGTAATGCACAGAGCATTTCCTGCATGGAGTAACAGTGACACCATGTGGCCACACAGGGTAATGCACAGAGCATCGCACCCACGTGGAGGCTGTAGAGATCCCTCGAGGGCTTACGGAGGTTCGTAGGGTCACATATATCTACATCCAGTATGGGCGGGACCCTGGGAGAGTTAAGGTTGTTGTGAGGGGCATAGGTACTTGCGTCCAGGCTGTAGAGGCCCTGGTGGGGATTAAAGGCTTCCTGGAGGACAGCAATATCTACGTCCAGGCTGAAGGGGTCCCTGGACGCTTAGGGGGTTGTGGTGAGCACAGTGATCCCTGGGGGTATAGGGACTTGGTGAGGGGCACAGATACCTATGTATGTCCTGGAGGGGTCCCTGGGGGGGGCTTAGTGGTACTGTAGGAGACACAGATACCTACGTCCAGGCCATAGGCATTCTGGGGGGGCTTAGGGCTTTGGGGGGGCACAGATACCTACATCGAGGCTGGAGGGGTCCCGGGGGGCTTAGGGGGGTTGTGGGGGGCACAGATATGTACATCCAGGCTGGAGAGGTTCCGGAGAGGATTAGGGGTTTTTGTGGACATCAGAGATACCTATCTCCAGGATCTAGGGGTCCCTGGGGGGCTTAGGGTTTTTTGGGAGGCACAGATATCTATGTCCAGGTTGGAGTGGTTCCTGGGGGGTTTAGGGAGTTCCTGGGGGGCACAGATACCTTGGTTTTCTCCTAAAACCTCTGGGACCCCTCTAGTCTGCACGTAGGTATCTGTGACGCCCAGAAATCCCTGAATGCCCCAGGAACCCCTACAGCCTGGACTTAGGTATCTGTGACTCCAACGAACCTCCTAAACCACCCAAGACACCTCCAGCTATGACGTAGGTATCTCTTCCCCCCTCAACCCCCAATCCCCTCGGGACTCCTAGACCCTGAAGGTAGGTATCTGTATCAGCCACGATCCCTTAAGCACTCCCATTACCCCTTCAGTCTGGACGTAACTACCTGTGACCCCCACGAACCCTCTAAACCCCCAGGGATCCCTACAGCCTGGGTACAGGTGTCTGAGCACCGCACGAACCCCTTAAGCTCCTCGGGACACATCCAGCCTGGATGTATCTGAGCCCCCAGTGAACCGCCTCATCTCCTCGGGACACCGACAGCCTGTACCTAGGTATCTGTGCCCCCCACAAACCCTCTATACCCCCCAGGACCCCTCCAGCCTAGATGTAGGTATCTGTACCCCCACAGCCCCCTTGGGACTCCTACAGCCTGGAGGTTCGTATCTGTGCCCCCCATGAAACCCCAACCCCCTCTGCCCCCTCCAGTCTGAACATAAGTATCTGTGCACCCCATGAAACCATAAGCACCTGTAGGGACGCCTACAGCATGGACTTAGGTATCTGGGCCCCCCAAAACCCCCTAAGCCCACCAGGGACCCCTACAGCCTAGAGATAATTATCTGTGCCCCCTGAACCCCATGAGCCCCCCCTGGATCCCTCCAGCCTTTATTTAGGTGTCTGTGCCCCCTACGAACCCGCTAAGCTCCCCAGGGACCCTCCAGCCTGGACGGAGGTATCTGTGCCCCCCCACAATCCCTAAGTGCCGAGACAACCCTCCAGCCTGGAGGTAGGTATCTTTGCCGAACACAAACTGCCTAAGCCCCCCTTCATCGGGAACCCTCCAGCCTGGATCTAGGTATCTGTGCCCCGCCAACACACTAATTCCCCCTGGAAGACCTATTTCCTGGACTTAGGTATCCAGAAAACACACAGATACCTACGTCCAGGGTCTAGGGGTCCCGAGGGGATTGGGGGTTGAGGGTGGAACAGATGCCTACGTCCTAGCTGAAGGGGTCCTGGGTGTTTTAGGAGGTTCGTTGGAGTCACAGATACCTAAGTCCATGCTGTAGGGGTTCCTGGGGCATTCGGGGATTTCTGGGGGTCACAGATACCTACGTTCAGACTGGAAGGGTTCCAGAGGGCTTAGGAGATTTATAGGGGGACAGATACCAACATCCTGGCTGTTGGGGTTCCCGTGGGGATTAGGTGGTTTATGGGGGGCACAGATTACTCATAGACTCATAGACTCTAGGACTGGAAGGGACCTCGAGAGATCATCGAGTCCAGTCCCCTGCCCTCATGGCAAGACCAAATACTGTCTAGACCATCCCTAATAGACATTTATCTAACCTACTCTTAAATATCTCCAGAGATGGAGATTCCACAACTTCCCTAGGCAATCTATTCCAGTGTTTAACTACCTTGACAGTTAGGAACTTTTTCCTAATGTGCAACATAAATCTCCCTTGCTGCAGTTTAAGCCCATTGCTTCTTGTTCTATCATTGGAGGCTAATTTGAACAAGTTTTCTCCCTCCTCCTGATGACACCTTTTTAGATACCTGAAAACTGCTATCATGTCCCCTCTCAGTCTTCTCTTTTCAAAACTAAACAAACCCAATTCCTTCAGCCTTCCTTCATAGGTCATGTTCTCAAGACCTTTAATCATTCTTGTTGCTCTTCTCTGGACCCTCTGCAATTTCTCCACATCTTTCTTGAAATGTGGTGCCCAGAACTGGACACAATACTCCAGTTGAGGCCTAACCAGCGCAGAGTAAAGTGGAAGAATGACTTCTCGTGTCTTGTTTACAACACACCTGTTAATGCATCCCAGAATCACGTTTGCTTTTTTTGCTACAGAATCACACTGTTGACTCATATTAAGCTTGTGGTCCACTACGACCCTAGATCTCTTTCTGCCATACTCCTTCCTAGACAGTCTCTTCCCATTCTGTATGTGTGAAACTGATTATTCCTTCCTAAGTGGAGCACTTTGCATTTATCTTTATTGAACTTCATCCTGTTTACCTCAGACCATTGCTCCAATTTGTCCAGATCATTTTGAATTTTGACCCTGTCCTCCAAAGCAGTTGCAATCCCTCCCAGTTTGGAATCATCCGCAAACTTAATAAGCATACTTTCTATGCCAACATCTAAATCGTTGATGAAGATATTGAACAGAACCGGTCCCAAAACAGACCCCTGCGGAACCCCACTTGTTATACCTTTCCAGCAGGATTGGGAGCCATTAACAACTACTCTCTGAGTATGGTTATCCAGCCAGTTATGCACCCACCTTATAGTAGCCCCATCTAAATTGTACTTTCCTAGTTTATCTATAAGAATATCATGCGAGACCGTATCAAATGCCTTACTAAAGTCTAGGTATATCACATCCACCGCTTCTCCCTTATCCACAAGGCTCGTTATCCTATCAAAGAACGCTATCAGATTAGTTTGACACGATTTGTTCTTTACAAATCCATGCTGGCTATTCCCTATCATCTTACCACCTTCCAAGTATTTGCAGATGATTTCTTTGATTACCTGCTCCATTATCTTCCCTGGCACAGAAGTTAAACTAACTGGTCTGTAGTTTCCTGTTTTGTTTTTATTTCCCTTTTTATAGATGGGCACTATATTTGCCCCCTTCCAGTCTTCTGGAATCTCCCCCGTCTCCCATGATTTCCCAAAGATAATAGCTAGAGGCTCAGATACCTCTTCTATTAACTCCTTGAGTATTCTAGGATGCATTTCATCAGGCCCTGGTGACTTGCAGGCATCTAACTTTTCTAAGTGATTTTTTACTTGCTCTTTCCTTATTTTCTCTTCTAAACCTACCCTCTTCCCGTAAGCATTCACTATACTAGACATTCCTTCAGACTTCTCAGTGAAGACTGAAACAATGAAGTCATTAAGCATCTCTGCCATTTCCAAGTCTCCCGTTACTGTTTCCCCCTCCTGACTGAGCAGTGGGCCTACCCTGTCCTTAGTCTTCCTCTTGCTTCTAATGTATGACAGATACCAATGTCCTGGCTGTAGATGTTCCTCCACGGTGGCCTCAGGGCTGGAAGAGCTCCCACTCCCTTCTGTTACCTGGGGGCTGCAGCAGGGGCACAGAGCTTCTCTGGTCTCACTCCTTTACCCCTGCCCCGCTGTGGCGTTGACACCAGAGAAGCTCTGTGCCTCTGCTGCAGCCTCTGCGCCATATAAGGGAGTGGGAGCTCCTCCAGCCCTGGGGCCACCGTGAGGAAGACTTTTCCAGGGGGACCCAATTTAGCCAGGGGCCCCCGGGACCCCGACAGCCTGGATGTAGGGTTATGTGCGACCACAGCCCCTCTATGTACCCCTGGAACCTCTACAGCCAGGAAATTGGTATCTGTACCCCCCGAACCCACAAAGCCCCCCAGGGACCTTTACAGCCAGTATGTTGGTATCTGTGCCCCTCATAAATCTCCTAAGCGCTCCAGGACCCCTCCAGTCTGCATGTAGGTAACTGTGACCCCCATAATTCTCCTAAAACCTCTGGGACCCCTCTAGTCTGCACGTAGGTATCTGTGACGCCCAGAAATCCCTGAATGCCCCAGGAACCCCTACAGCCTGGACTTAGGTATCTGTACTCCCACAAACCCCCTTAACGTCCCAGCGACCCCTTCAGCCTGGAAGTCCCTATCTGTGACACCCACGAACCTCTAACCTCCCAGGGATCCCTACAGCCTGGACACAGGTGTCTGAGCACCCCACAAACCCCCTAAGCTCCTCGGGACACATCCAGCCTGGATGTATCTGAGCCCCCAGTGAACCGCCTAATCTCCTCGGGACACCGACAGCCTGTACCTAGGTATCTGTGCCCCCCACAAACCCCCTATAACCCCCAGGACCCATCCAGACTAGATGTAGGTATCTGTACCCCCACAGCCTCCCTGGGACTCCTACAGCCTGGAGGTTTGTATCTGTGCCCCTCATGAAACCCCAACCCCCCCTGTCCTCTCCAGACTGGACATAAGTATTTGTGCAGCCCACGAACCCATAAGCACCTGTAGGGACGCCTACAGCATGGACTTAGGTATCTGGGGCCCCCCAAAACCCCCTAAGTCCACCAGGGACCCCTATAGCTTAGAGATAAGCATCTGTGCTCCCTGAACCCCATAAGCCCCCCCTGAACCCATCCAGCCTGGACTTAGGTATCTGTGCCCCACATGAACCTGCTAAGCGCCCCAGGGACCCTCCAGCCTGGATGGAAGTATCTGTGCCCCCCACAACCCCTAAGTGCCGAGAAACCCCTCCAGCCTGGAGGTTGTTATCTGTGCCCACCAGAAACCGCTTTAGCCCCCCTAAGGACCACTCCAGCCTGGATGCAGATATCTGTGCCCAACACAAACGGCATAAGTCCCCCTCCTGGGAACCCTCCAGCCTGAACCTAGGTATCTGTGCCTCCCCAACACACTAATTCCCCCTGGAAGACTTATTGCCTGGAAGTAGGTATTTCTGCCCCCCACAACCCCCCTAAGCCTCCCAGGAACCCCTACAGCCTAGACGTAGGTATCTCTGCCACCCAGAAAACCCCTAATCAACCCAGGGAATCCTACAGCATGGACCTAGGTATCTGTACCCCCCAGGAACTCCCTAAACCCCCCAGGAACTACTCCAACCTGGACATAGATATCTGTGCCTCCCAAAAAACCCAAAGCCCCCCGTGACCCCTAGAGTATGGAGATAAATATCTCTGCCATCCGCAAAAAACCCTAATCCTCTCCGGAACCTCTCCAGCCTGGATGTACATATCTGTGCCCCTCCCCACAAACCACCTAAGCCCCCCGGGACCCTTCCAGACTGGATGTAGGTATCTGTGCCCCCCCAAAGCCCTGAGCCCCCCCAGAATGCCTATATCCTGGATGTAGGTATCTGTGTCTCCTACAGTACCACTAAACCCCCCCCCAGGGACCCCTCCAGGACATACATAGGTATCTGTGCCCCTCACCAAGTCCTTATACCCCCAGGGATCACTGTGCTCACCACAACCCCCTAAGCGTCCAGGGACCCCTTCAGCCTGGACGTAGATATTGTTGTCCTCCAGGAAGCCTTTAATCCCCACCAGGACCTTTATAGCCTGGACGCAAGTACCTATGCACCTCACAACCCCCCTAACTGTCCTAGGGTCCCGCCCATACTGGGTGTAGGTATCTGAGACCCTACGAACCCCCGTAAGCCCTCGAGGGATCTCTACAGCCTCCACGTAGGTGAGATGCTCTGAGCATTAGCCTGTGTGGCCACATGGTGTCACTGTTGCTCCATGCAGGAAATGCTCTGTGTATTACAATGCGTGGCCACACGATGCCACTGTTGCTCCATGCAGGAAATGCTCTGTGCATTAACCCGCATGACCACATGGTGTCACTGTTGCTCCATGCAGGAAATACTCTGTGTATTACCCTGTGTGGCCACACGGTGCAACTGTTGCTCCATGCAGGAAATGCTCTGTGCATTACCCTGTTTGGCCACACGGTGTCACTGTTGCTTCATGCGTGGAAATGCTCTGTGCATTACCCTGCGTGACCACATGGTGTCACTGTTGCTTCATTCAGGAAATTCTCTGTGCATTACCCTGCGTGGCCACACGATGCCACTGTTGCTCCATGCAGGAAATGCTCTGTGCATTACCCTGTGTGGCCACACGGTGTCACTGTTGCTCCATGCGGGGAAATGCTCTGTGCATTACCCTGCGTGACCATATGGTGTCACTGTTGCTCCAAGAAGGAAATGATCTGTGCATTACCCTGCGTGGCCACACGGTGCCACTATTGCTTCATGCGTTGAAATGCTCTGTGCGTTACCCTGTGTGGTCACACGGTATCACTGTTGCTCCATGCAGGCAATGCTCTGTGTATTACCCTGCATAGCCACACATTGTCACTCTTGCTCCATGGAGGAAATGCTCTGTGCATTACCCTGTGTGGCCACATGGTGTCACTGTTGCTCCACGGGGGAAATGCTCTGGGCATTACCCTGCATTACCACACAGTGTTACTGTTGCTCCATGCGCGAAATGCTCTGGGCATTACTGTGATGGAGTGGGAACTGTCTGTGTGGGGGATGGGAGAGCAGGGGGTGACTTTAGGTGAGGGACAGGACCTAAGCCTGTAACTCGAGCTAGGCAGGGCTGAGAGTGTGAGCACCTTTGCCCGGGAAGCTGGACACAGGAAGGGGTTGGCTGGAGGGAGTTAGTTCAGTTTTGGTTTGGAGCTGGGTAGTTGGAATTCAGAGAATCCCAAACTGGGAACTAAGCTTCCTGAACCCCCAGAAGGACTCGACTGACGGGTTCTGGTTGTGCCCCAAAGCCCTGCTGTATCCTTCGTTCCTGTTGGCCAAAACAACCCTCTGTTTTACTGGCTGGCTGAGTCACTGTGTGTCCCTGGAAGAGGGGTGCCGGGTCAGATTCCACCACACTCCATGACACCCCCTAAGCCACTCTGGGACCCCTGCATCTGGGACGTAGGTATCTGTGCCCCCCACCAAACCTCTGAGCCACCCAGGGACCCCTACAGCCTGGACCTAGATCTCTGTGCCCCCCAGAAACCCCCGTAAAACCCCCAGGGACCCCTTCAGCCTGGACATAGGAGGAACCCGTTTGCCAGGCTGAATTGATAGTAGCAAGGACTGGGTTCAATACATAGGGGTCCCTTCCCTATTACGTAATGCAAACCAGATCGAGCCCTCACCCAGTGACATGGGAAAATTTTACATACACACCTCTAGGTGCCTCAAAGAGGCAATACTTCCCCTCTCGCAATCATAGAATCTGGGTATAGCAGAAAATGTTTAATAACGTGAGATAAACAACATAGCATTAAATTTGGAAAACACCTCAACGAGGCTGTGTCCTTTTCCCTGGGCTCTAGAATCTAGCAATCCCCAAATCACCCCAAGACTTCAAAGTACAATACCTCAAATATTTCAAGACTCCAGCAACCCCATAATCACCCACATTCCCGCAGCCCCAGAGTTCAAGAGTCTATCTGCCGGGTTTTCCCCCCTGCCAGCCTGGTGGAAAGGGGCACCTTACGTGGTCCACTGCTGTCCGCCCTGCCTCTCCGTGGGATTCCGCTTCTACTTTTCGCACAAACTGCTCAGCTCAGTCCACCAGCTGCTCTGCTCCACCAGCCAACCTGTGATCTGCTTCAGTTGTCTCCAAAAACTGCTTAGCTTACTTCACTCCGTGAGCCCTTCCAAGTGTTCCCCAAACTGCTTTTCTCCATCAGCTGTTCTGCAACATAGTTTCAAACTCCACCACTATTTAACACAGCACTTCAATGATTTCAGCTCAGGAACCTGAATCTCCAGTTATTAAGAAATTTAACTACCAACTCTACTATTCAACTGTTAAATGAAAAACAAATGTAATTGGTGTTTCTGGCTCATCCAAGGAGCCCACTCCCTTGTCTAGTGAGTGCCACTCAACTGATGGTGAGAATCCCTGTCTCAAAGCTGTTTCACAGTTCCTCATCCACACAATCAGGGTGACAACACTCCACATCTCACACCCCAACAACAAATAAACTGGGGATACCATAGCTGCCAAAGTAACCATCCCAGGCTGCCGTGGCCGTGTCACGCACGGTGGGTGTGTCTACGCAAACATGATCAGACCCTGAAATCATTTTCCACACTTGCCATAATTCACCACCAGATGTGAGGGTAGAGTTCATCCTGCTTCTGCTTACATAGGTATCTGTGCCCCCCACAACCCCCTAATCCCACCAGAACCCATCTAGCCTGGATAATGGTGTCTGTGCTCTCCACAAACCTCTAAGACCCCAGGGAACCCACAAGCCCAGATGTAGGCATCTGTATGCCCCACACACCCCTTAATACCCACAGGAACCTTTCAGACTGTAGGTAGGTATCTGTGACCCCTAGAGCCCCACAAAGTCCCTCGGGACCCCTACAGCATGGATGTTTGTATCTGCGACCGACAAAAACCGCCTAAGCTACCCAGGGCCACCTACCATCAGGATGTAGGTATCTGTTCCCCCCCCAAACACACCTAATCCCCCCGGAACCCCTCCAGCCTAGATGTAGGTATCTCTGACCCCACGAATCCGCTAAGACATGACAGGACCCCTCCAGCATCGACATAGGTATCTGTGCGCACACAACCCTCCTAAGATCCCCAAAACCCCTCCAGCCAAGACGCAGGTATCTGTGCCCAGCATGAACCCCCTAAGGTCCCTAGGACCCTCTTGCCTGGATGAATGTATCTGTGCCCCTTACAAACCCCTAAGCCCCCCCCCAGGATCCCTATAGACCGGACGTAGATATCTGTGCACCCTCACGAACCCACTGATCCTCCCAGCGACCTCTACAGCATGGAAGTAGGTATCTGTACCCCAAAATTCCCCAAAGCAACCCCAGGACCCCTACAGCCTCGATATAGGTATCTGTGCCCCCGCACAACTCCCTAATACCCCCAGAACTCCTCCAGCCTGGACGTAGATATTTGTGACTTCCAGGAACCCCCAAAGCCCTCCCCAGGACTTCTCTGGTCCCTACATAGGTATCTCTGCCCCCCACCAGCCTTCTAAGACCCATAGGGCCCCCACCAGCCTGGTTATAGCTATGTGTACGCCACACAAACCCCCTAAGCTCCCCAGGGCCCCCTCCAACCGGTACGTAGGTATCTGCGCAACCACAAACCCTTAAGTCCCCCAGGGACCCCTCCAGACCATACATAGTTTTCTGTGACCCTTACCAACTCCTTAAACCCCCAGGGACCACTACAGCCTGGACGTATGTATCTATGCTCACCACAACCCCCTAAGCCATCCAGGGACCTCTCCAGCCCTGACGTAGATATTTGTGCCCCTCATGAAGCCCCTAATGCCCACCAGAATGTCTCCATCCTGGACGTAGCTATCTGTGCCCCCCACGACCCCTAAGCCCCACAGGGATCTCTACAGCCTCTACATAGGCGTGATGCTCTGTGCGTTACCCTGCATGGCCACATGTTGTCACTGTTCCTCTATGAGAGAAATGCTCTGTGCATTACCCTGCGTGGCCACATGGAATCACTGTTGCTCCATCCAGGAACTGCTCTGTGCATTTCCCTGCATGGTCACATGGTGTCATTGTTGCTCCATGCAGGAAATGCGCTGTCCATTACCTGATGTGGTCACAAGGTGTCAATGTTGCTCCATGCGGGAAATGCTCTGTGCATTACCCTGCCTGATCACACGGTGTCACAATTGCTCCATATGGGAAATGTTCTGTGCGTTACCGTGCATGGCCACATGGTGTCACTGTTGCTCCATGCGGGAAATGCTCTGTGCATTACTGTGATGGAGTAGGGACTGTCTGTGTGGGGGATGGGAGAGCAGGGGGTGACTTTAGGACTGGACACGTGCTCAGCCTGTAACCTGAGCTAGGAGGGGGGAGTGGTCAGCACCTTTGCCCGGGAAGCTGGACACAGGAAATGGCCAGCTGGAGGGAGTTGGGTTTGTTCAGTTTCGGTTTTGGTCTGGGTGGTTGGAATTCAGGGATTCCCAAACTGGGAACTAAGTTTCCTGAACCCCTAGAAGGACTTGATTGTGGGGTCCTGCTTGTGCCTCAAAGCTCTGCTGTATCCTTCGCTCCTGTGTCCAATAAACCTTCTGTTTTACTGGCTGGCTGAGAGTCACTGTGAGTCCCAGGAAGAGGGGTGCAGGACCGGACTCCCCCACACTCCGTGACAGACCCTAAGCCCCTCCGAGACCCCTGCAGCCTGGACGTAGGTATCTGTGCCTCCCACCAAACACCTAAGACACTCAGAGATCCCTCCAGCCTGAGCTTAAGTATCTGTGCCCCCCACAAACCCCCTAAGCCCCCGAGGGATCTATACAGCCAGAACATTGGTATCAGTACCCCATAGAGACTCCATAAGCCCCTTGCGACACTCCAGTGTGCACGTAGGTATATGTGCCCCTCAGAAACCCTCTAAGCCCCCAGGAACCCCTATAGCCTGGACATAGGTATTTGCACTCCCACAACCCCCCTAACCCCCCGCTCCCGGGACATCTACAATCTGGACGTAGATATCTCTGCCCCTCACGAAACCTCTAACCCCCCCTGGGAAAGATACAGATTGCACATACGTATCTGTGCCCACTCGAACCCCTAAAACCCACTGGTACCCCTACAGCCTGGACTTCATAGGTGTCTTTGGCCCCCACAAATCCCCTAAGACTCCCAGGATGCCTCCAGCCTGGACGTAGGTATCTTTGCCCCCCACTAACCCCCTAAGCCCCCCTGGTAACCCTACAGCCTGGATGTAGGAATATGTGCCCCCCACGAACCCTCTAAGCCCCCATGGGACCCCTAGAGCGAGCATGGAGATTGGTATCTGTGTCCCCTCCAAACTCTCTAAGCCCCCCAGGGACCGCTATCGCCTGGACATAGGTATCTGTGCACCCCAAGGCCCCTAAGATCCCCCAGACCTCTGCAGCCTGGCTGTAGGTGTGACGGTGCTGCCCGTGGGAGCCAGCTCAGCTCACTCAATCAGAGTGAATTGCAAACAAAACAGGGCAGACAAATCCCAAACGCTGCTGGTTATTTCAATACTTAGATTTACCAAGCCAGCACAAAACAGCTTCTGTAGTACCTCACTGGTTACTTAGAAGTTTAAACCACGCAGTTCCCTTAAAGTACCCAGCCTCAGGCCTCCGTCCAGACACACCTGTTAGATATGATGATGATTCCTGAAAATCTTACTTCATCATGTTAAAGAAAAGATTCTTCTGATCCCAAAGGATCAGCCACATAACCAGGTTCAATTATAACTTAGATTTTACCTAAAATACATGCTATAGCCAATTCTTGTTAAGTAAGCTAAAATTTATTAGAAAAGAAAAGAGAGAGAGTGAGTGTTGGTTAAAAGATTAATAGACATATAGACTTGAATTCAATTTTACAGGTTCAGATACAAAGTAGAGATGAGCTTGTAGTTGCCAAAAGTCCTTTTAGAAATAGTCCATAGGTTATAATCCAATGTCCATATTCAGGGTGGCTCCAGTCAATGACTGGGGATCTCAATCCTTGTGGCTTAAGGTTTCCCCCTCTTGAAACCCAAAGCAGATCTGAGATGAAGAAGGATCGTGTCCCAGGTTCTTAAACATTTCCAGCAGCCTTTCGGCCTGAGAAAACAATAGGCTTAACTCTCCTTCCAAGCATCCTGGCAATTAGTACAGAGTAATTTATTCATTAAACAGTTCAGATACAGATTATCACAACCTTCAAAGAGGCACAGACAATAATACTATTTCACTCAAGTATCATCATAAATGTTAATATTCTTTTTTTGCTCTTTGAATTAAAACTATAGCAATAGACAAGACTTGTTTGCCTACATCACAAGACCTGAGCAAACACCTCCCCTTCTACCTCTAACACTGCAGACTTGCATTTCAAAGCTCTGTTCATTTACATATCTTGTTAACCAGTTTTTAAGGTTCACCCACGGGTCAGGTCAGTCGGTGAGGTGAGTTAATTAACTCTTTCTGGCCCTGTCACCTTTCAATGAGATATTAGATTATACTTATAATGTCACAGTCGCGGTGAGTTGACTGCTGCAGCTCCCCGTAGACTCTGCCTGCACCTCTCACCGAGCTGGAGTACAGCAGGCGAGGGGAGGGCACTCAATGTATTGCATCTACACTAGACGCGATATATCGATCCCCGCTGGATCGATCTCTGCCCACCGATTCGGCAGGTGGTATAGACATACCCCGAGTATCTGGTGATCGGAGCTGGACCCCCGAGGGGGAAACATTGAAAGAACTCAGGGGTTAAGGTGCCTCTATTGTCAACTGTCAGGGCTGCTGTGGCTCAGAGGAGGGTGCTTGACTGCCTGGCAGGCTTAGGCGCCCTGCTTGCAGCCAGCCCTGCACCCCCTGCCCTGCCCTGCCGGCAGTCAGCCTCTGTCTCCAGCCAGCCCTGCACCTTCTGCTTTGCCTGCACCATCCGCATCCTCCCTGCCCTGTCTCCAGCCAACCCCTGATGCACTCCCCTGCCTGAAGCCAGCCAGTCACGCAGCCCTTGCCCTGCCTGAAGCCAGACCCTACCTCCAGCCAACCCCACATCCACTGGTGCCCTGCACTCCCCAGGGCAGTAACCCTGCACATCTGCTTCAATGAGGGGGGCAGGGAGCAGCTGGGACCCACACATGTGAACACCCTAGGGTGACCAGACAGCAAGTGTGAAAAATCGGGACGGCGTGGGGGTTAACAGGATCCTAGATAAGACCCCAAAATTCGGACTGTCCCTATAAAATTGGGACATCTGGTCACCACAGCACACCCCCAGGACTCCTGAGTTCCATTGCTGGGTTTCCTATTGGTTCCTCTGCTGGTTGCTTTCCTTTTCCTGGGGACTTTGGGCAAGTTGCTCCCTACTCTCGGGCTCTGTCCCCAGCAGTCAAATGGGGATTTCATACCTTCCCGCTATTGGAAAGTGCTGGAAGAATCTCTCAGCAAAACCTGCTCTGACAGTGCTAAGCAGCATCTGACCAATCAAGGTCGGAGCTCACTGCCCAGGAGGAGTGCTTGGCTCTGGGGTTTCACTTCAGCCCAGTGTAGAGAGAGAGCCCTAACCATGGAGTTTGGCTCAAGAAAACCAAGTCTCCAATTTGTTAAGGGTGTTTTGAATTTCAATCCTGTGCTCCAAAGTGCTTGGTGTCAGTTGTAAACTTTAGGAGCATGCTCTCCACTCCATTTTCCAAATCATTCATGAAAATATAGAATAGTACCTGACACCGGACTGATCCCTGCCAGACCCACTAGGTTCACCCTCCCCGTTGGGCAGCTAAACATGGAGAAGGGCTCCTGGAGTCTTGGCTTTCAACCAGCTCTGCACCCACATTACACTGATTGCAGCTGGACTGCATTTCCCTCGTTTGCTTCTGAGAATGTCCTATGGGATTGTGTCAAAAGCCTTAGTAACACCAAGCTAGATCCCATCTATTGTTTACTCACCTCTACCAGGCCCAGAACCCTGCCAAAGAAGGAAAGAGGATTGGTTTGGAATGATTTGTTCTTGACAATTCCACGCTCACTAATCATAAGAACCAAATCATCCCGTAGGTGCTGCTGACAAACTGAGTGTTTAAGAATGTATTGCAGGATCTCTCCAGCTATGGCAGTCAGGCTAGCTAGTCTGTAAGTCCCAGAGGTCTTTTTGTTCCCTTTTGAAAGATAGGTCCTGTCTTGTTCATGGATGGGAAGATGTTCTTTTTCAGGGGTCCCAGACAAGAACTGGGGCACAACACCTGGTTTGTTAAGGCCACAAAAACGGAGGCAGGAACCTCTTCTCTGCTGCTGGCAAAGAACCACAGGTACCTAAAAGATAGGGACTCACATCTTTGAATGGGCTTTAAAAATGCAGTGGTTAATAAATTTGGCCCCGACAATTTCTTGTTTGCACAGACTAGACATTTTAGCAAACTTTAGAATTCCTTGGTGCTAAACACTCTGAAACTCCCCTTTCTCCTTCACAGAAGGCTTTAATACCCCTTATCTCACTTGGGCTCTAAACTGCCCATAGTTCGAGAACTGTTCCTGTTCCGATTGGACAGATGGGAGAAGGGAAGTGACCTACCCAAGGCCAACACAACAAGGCGATGGCAGAGCCAGAAAGAGAAGCAACCAGTTCTGACTCCTGTTCTAACAGATGAAAACACCCCAGAGCCCAGGAATCGAGATGGTGGGAAAATTTCATTCAAACCGTTTCTGTCCGAAAATCCCATTTAGACTAAACCAGTTTGTTTCTCAAAATCATAACAAGTGGGATGAAAGATCTCTGCAAAAATATTTTGTTGCGAAAAAAAAGCATCTCCTCTTTGTCAGAGTGTGTTAAATTGTCTCCTCGCACACAAAGAGGAGACACTTACATCTCAACCATTAGATAAGATGCTTCAATCTGAGCTAAGTCGTTGCTACTATTAACAATTTCAAAATAAAAAAATACAAATAAAATAGACTATTTCAGCTAATCTATTATGTCATAATCTGCTCTGAGTAAACATGATGGGAAACTTCATATTATGCACTACTTCTAGTGACACTCCCAAATGGATCCGCATCCTTCACCCACCATGAGGTAGGTAAGAGCGGATCATTATTATCCCTACTTGAAAGAGGGAGAAGCTAAGGCTGAGAAAGGAAAATTGACTTGTCTTACGTCACACAGCCCGTCAGAGGCAGTGTTGGGAATAGGACCGAAGAGCCCTGATTTTCAAACAAACCATCGGATCTTGAATTTCGGACATTGAATGACCTGAATACTGTGCTCTCAGATGAGCTCCAGACCAACAGTGACAGTAATTATTCAGCAAGCATTTGAGGAGAACTGCAATGTTAGATGGAATCATCAACTGCTCAGAGACAATTAATGCAGAGAAGCAGCAAAATTAATCAAAGATAGAACTGGTTCTGACTTATTTACTTGATCTTAAAAGAGAACAACAAGGACCTGAGTCTCCTCCCTGTCAATAACCCCCTGCTCAACCAATCAGGGTAGAGACTGAGGACGGGAGGCTGAGGGTTCTCACCAGAGAGCCCAAAGGATGGCCCAGGTCACCGGTGGGGATCACTGCCCGAGCACTATTTCAGTCCCACATTTTTGGGTGGACTTTCCATAGTGGGAGCTGCAGAGGACTTCCCTGCAACACACACACACACACCTCCGTCCTGTTGTTGGGAAGGGAACAGGAGAAAGGACAAAAGAAGCTAGAGAAGAAGAGGAGGGAGGGATGGAGGAAGAGGTGAAACAAAAAGGACAAACCCTAATGTCCCCAGCGATTCTAAGGGACAAAATCCCAGGTGCGCAATAAAATTCTGCCTCCTTAAGCTCGTGTTTTCCATGCCTAGAATTCACTTGTCACCAGATAGATCAGACAGAACAGGTTTCAAACCTCCAGGAGGCTCTTACCTTCTAAACAGGGACGGCTGTTTTCTAGTAAAATCACTACAAGGGAAGGAGGAAACTCAAAAGAGGTTCCTCCTGGCGCTCACGTCCATGACCCCAAATAATCTCTCAGTCCTGAAAGAGAGACCTGGAGAAGGAAACGTACTGAAGCAAAGCCACAGAGGTCACTGAGGTTTCCCTGGCCCCTCGCCCCTGTCCTGCCTGGCTGATGTCAGCATCTCTCTGTGAGGTCACCACCTCCCCACCACCTTTGACCAATAGTCTGAGGTCCTGCAAAAGGCCTTTGTGATGTCACTGCCACACCCTTCCCTTGCTGGGCTAATGTCTTGAACCTGACCAGGCACTTTGGAGGTTTGAGCTACTCCCTGTGGATCACCGCACTCAAGGAGCATTCGTTCTAGGCAGCAAGCCGGCTAGACAGGAAAACATCAGACGCTGCTCCCAACGCTACACTCAGTTTTTCAGAAATTAGTCGACTTCATGGTCAGAAGACACCATTAGAGCATCTAACCTGCATATCACAGGCCTCCTGTATGACATAACAGCTACTTTGGGGGCAAACACATTCCAAAAAGTCATCTAGTCTTCATTAAAAGACATCAGGAGATGGTGAATCCACCACTTTCCTTGGTAGCTTGCTCCTGTGGTGAATCATCCTCGCTGTTGACTATTGTGCCTCAGTTGTAATATGAATTTGTGTCTTTTCACTTTCCAGCCATTGGGTCTTGTTATGCCTTTCTCTGCTCCATTCAAGAGCCCGTAAATACCCAATCTATTCTCTCCATTAAGGCCCTTCAACATTTCAATGAAATCACCTTTCAATCTTCTTTTGATAAGCTAAACAGGTTGAGCTCTTTCAATAGCTCACTGGAAAGCATTTTTCTCCAGCCCTCAGAACATTTGGTGGCTCTTTGCTGCCCTAGCTCCAATTTCACAACATCTTTTTCAAATGAGGATACCAGAACTGGAGGCAGTATAAAGGTTGTATAAAGGTAAAATTAAATAGGTTGCAGAGGAGTTTTTTTTAATTTCGGCTTTTGTTGCTAAAAATTTTGTCTCTCTGCGGTGGGAAAAAACACTCCCCGAATGCCAAAATTTGAACCATGAAAAACGGCAGTGTGAACAGCGCATCATAGGTGGAGCTGTGCTCCCCGTGACAAAGCTCCTGCCCCTCATTGGAGGTAGTTCGGTTTTGTTGCCGGGGAAGCTCTCTCTCAGCGATAAGGACTGCCACACAGCGCACCTTACAATGGCATGGTTAGAGTGGCACAGCTGCACCGTGGTAAGGTGCGTGGTGTAGACACAGCCTCAGAGCTGGGGAAAGCCGACAGGCGCTGAGGAGCACAGGGTTCAGACAGAGACATCCGTTAGGAGAGGAACTATTCACAGGGATTCTCTATAGCCTAGTAAGGTGGAGAGGATGGAAGATGATAATGTACAGGTAGGTTCTGATGAGAAACAGTGAAATGAAAGAGTCTCCCTCAATTACATCATGTAATAGCAGACAGCTAAAATGAGACACATTTTAGAAGTGCTTAAATACAAACGCTAAACGTCTAAGTACTAAGACTGGTGAATTTGAGTGCCTGGTACTGAGTGACGATATTGATAGGATAGGCATCACAGAAACCCTTGCACCCCCTCCTGCACCCACGTGGGGAGACTGACCTGTGTGCATGGAGCAGCTGACATTGCTCCCCCCACTCCTCCCTGGAACGCTGCTCATCTGGGCACCCCTAGGGACTGTGGGATGTGGGGGCAAGAAGTGAGATCATCCGAGCTCCCTGCATCCAGGTCACTTTCCTCAGTCGGGCTGCATAGCGGGAGGGCAGAGAGCAGCAGCTTCTGATGCTCCCCTCACAGCACAGCCCAAGTGGGAACAGTGACCAGGACGCATGGAGCACATAGGGTTGCTCCTTACTCCCCTCAAACCTCTGTGGACCCATGGAGGAGCATTGGGGCAGGGGAGAGCAGTGAGCACCTTTGCACTGCCACACGGTGCCCTTTGACCCCTGGAGCCCTGGGCGGCTATCGGGGGGCACCACCCCTAAGGCCGCCCAGGCTCCCCAGAACGAGCAGCAGAAAACACAGAGACTGGCCACACACTGAGCAGTGGTAGCCTGGGCGGCTCGTAATGAAGGCTCAGGGGGGAGGGGTGTCATAACATTTTTTCCCAGATTTGGACCTTAGCGTCCAAAATATGGGTGTTAGCATGAAAACCTCCAAGCTTAGTTACCAGCTTGGACCTGGTAAAGCTGCCACCAGCCAGAGATTTATACAGTGCCTGGTTCACTGTGGTCTCCCCAAAACCTTCCCCGGGGGACCCCCAGACTCAGATGCCTTGAGTCTCACAACAAAGGGAAATAAACCATTTCCCTTCCCCCTCCTCCCCTCCAGGTGTTCCCTCCCTGGGTTCCTGGAGAGATATACAGAAGCAAGCTCCGTGAATCTAAACAGTGGGACTTCCCCCTCCCTGTTTCCAGTCCTGGAAATAGTAGTACCAAGATAGCTAATTTCTCTTCCCCCTTACCCAGACGGTATGCAAATTCAGGCTAGTAAATCTAACACAACGAGATTTTCCCCCTGACTTCTTCCTCCCACCAATTCCCTGGTGAGCTGCAGACTCAATTCCCTGGAGTCCCCACTAAAGAAAAAATCCAACAGGTCTTAAAAAGAAAGCTTTATATAAAAAGAAAGAAAAGGACATAAAAATGGTCTCTCTGTATTAAGGTGACAAATACAGGGTTATTTGCTTAAAAGAAAAAAATGAATAAACAGCCTTATCCAAAAAGAATACAATTTAAACATTCCAGCAACTACACACATGTAAATACAAAAAAAAAAAAACAATATAAACTTATTTTCTTATTATTTTTGTACTTACAACTTGGAAACAGAAGATTAGAAAGGCAGGAGATAGAAAAATCACTCTCATAGCCGAGACGCCACAGACACAAGACAAAGAACAAAGAACTCACACACAAACTTCCCTCCACCCAGATTTGAAAAAGTCTTGTTTCCTGATTGGTCCTCTGGTCAGGTGTTTTAGGTTACTGGTGTTTCTCCTTTATAGGTAAAAGAACATTAACCCTTAGCTATCTGTTTATGACAAGGGGGCTCAGCCTCCCCAAACCTTGCACTGCCAAGGGGACAGTGGGGCCCATGATCAGGGGCCCTGGTCAAGTTAGGTCCCCCTGGAAAAGTCTCCCCTATGTCAGCCCCAGGGCTGGAGGAGCTCCCACTCCCTGCTACAGCCAGGGGGCTGCAGCAGGGGCACAGAGCTTCTCTGGTCTCAGGGCCACAGCGGGGCAGGGGTAAAGGAGTGATAGGGTGGGGCTGGTGGGGGAAGGGGTGGAACAGAAGTGACAGTGGATGGGGCCATGGGTGGAAGGGGGTAGAGCCACAGACAGAAGGTAGGAGCATGGTTCTGGTGCTGGGGCCCCCACACTTGTTCTCCCTTTCCCGGGGGTTTGGCATCACTAGCCCCGGCTTAGCGAGTAGGGTTCAGTGGTCCCCATAATGTGGGGTGCGACTCCTAGGGGGACACAGAGGAACATTCATGGGGGCACCTCAGGACCTGAGCCAGCCCACATAGAGGGCAGAGAGGGAGCACCGCTCTGCCACAGCTCTTCCCCAACCCCACCCTCAGCCTGAGACTCTGGCTCCCAGCCCGGCGTCGACCCCTTTACCCCTGTCCGCACCCCTCTCCCCAGCAAGCAACAGCCCCACTCCTCCCAGCCCCAGTTCTTGACCGTGGCTTCCGAGGGGCCACAGCCATGGCTAAGAGGGCACAATGTGAAGTGTTTGGGGACCACTGGTTTAGGGTGATGTCCTCAATCACTTCTCTGTAGTGCAATAAAAGCTATTCCTCACTCACCTACCCCTCCATCAGGACGGACTAGGTATGTTCTGTTGCCCTTCACTCATACAGGAAGGAGAATAACATTTCATTCCACTCAGTCCTAAAGTGATTTGTAACCCAAGACCATCCCAAACTGGTCATTTTGGGGAAGCGGCTCCATCATGCTGCATAGCTAGGCAGAGTAGGTGTGTCTATGCAAACACAGTCTGTTCCTGAAGTCTTTCCCCAGCTCCTCACTAGGTGAGAGAGGGGAGCTCATTCAGACCCTGCTTACGCTTAGTATTTAAAAACTCCTTAGTGTCCCTATCTCTGCCGGCCTTAGATTTCTCCTCCTGTCCGTTTTTTTGACAGCTCAGATGAGGTGACCGAGTGGTTAAGGTGATGGACTGCTACCCCATTATGTTCCGCCTGTATGGGTTCAAATCCCATTCTCATCAGAGGCATTTAGTCTTCACCCTCCTTTATAGACGACCATCTCCCCCTTTGGTACAATAACAGATCAAACAATGTTGCTTGTGTTACCCAAAATTGGGTCAGTTAGTAAGCTTAGAGAGGACTAATAATGCCCCTCCCCCCCAGAGTTTGGCAGAAAGCAGCATATTTATTAGCTTGATAGCTAAGCTCAAAAGAAGGGATGGGGGAGGGTGTCACACTCATACTCACGCTCCCAGGACAGGCCTGGCAGCGGAGATGTCAGGATCCTTTAAGGTAAGTGTCCCACAGCGCAGCGATGGACGGTGCGATGAAGATCAGTCTTCCTGAGGTGCAATAGAATGTAACACAGCGAACCACTGGCCAGATGGGCCGGGTGAAGGGCATTCACTGGAGGTACAAAGGAGAGTGGGAAAGCCACTTCACAGGCATTCAAAGAGGGAAAGGACACAAGCTGGGGGAGTTTAACAGACCTTTTGAGCATTCAGGTTATACAGAGCATACAGATCACTGCTGCTCCTACAACATGATAAGTTCTCAAGCAGCATGTTTCTTACTTTGCCCATCTGTCAATTTTGATGATTATTGATGGAAATATTTTGCCATTGGGTTGTGTGTTTACATAGAAATTGACATTTACCAACAAATACACAATTCTTCCAAGCCTGCCTAGTCTGCAGTTGATGGGTTTAGAGGGACACATTCACTCTTCCAGGTCCCCATTCCAGGCCTGTGCTCTCCAGGTTGTCAACTTCCCGCACTGCTGGGATACTTCCCTCATCTCCCCCCAAACCACTGCCCCACCCCCACTTCTGGGGTCCCCTCCCTACACTGTCTAACTCCACTGCTGGCCGGATCCCTTCCTGTTCCTTTCATTTCCTGCCTCCACTCTGGGCAAAAGCTCTGCACTCTTCCCACACCAGAAGTTGAACCCAGGCCACCTGGGTGAAAACCAGGAATCCTGACCAATAGCCCATATGGAACTATTGTTGCATCTGACGAAGTGGGTATTCACCCACGACAGCTCATGCTCCAATACGTCTGTTAGTCTATAAGGTGCCACCGGTTTCTTGGCTGCTATTATTACTACAACTCAGGCCTTGGCTACACTGGAGAGTTACAGTGCAGGTGGTGGCTTTACAGCGCTGTAACTTACTCCCCGTCCACACTGGCAAGGCACATACAGCGCTGTATCTCCCTGGCTACAGTGCTGCATGTGCTCCACCTCGACGAGAGGAATAAAGAGAACAGAGCTGGTGATGCAGCGCTAGGGTGAAAGTGTAAACAGTGATTAATCTTACTACGCTGTCACTGACCTCCAGAACCTTCCCATAATGCTTTAAGTAGAGATAATGCTTTTTGTTTTGGTGTGATGCCTCTGTTTGTTTTGTTGTCAGCTCAAGGCTCCCGGAGCTGCCTATCTAAAAACCAAAAACAGTTACTGTTTGCAGTGAATGAGCAGAGGCAGTTGGATCCCTTTGGAACACCCACAGCTGGTGTTTGCTTGAGGAGAGAAGCAGCCGGGTGGGCACGGGGAGGGGTCTGTTTTGGATCAGCGGCTCATCTGGTCTGTGAGGAAAAAAACAAAGGTGGCTATTTGCATTTAGTGAATGAGAGAGGGGTGGGGGAGGAGGCTTGAACTTGCCAGGCGGGGAGCTGACACAGTGTCAGCTCCAAAAATCCACTCGCTCTGTCTCCCCCACGCTCCGTGTCACACTCCACCCCACCCTCCTCTTTTGAAAAGCACATTGCAGCCACTTGAATGCTGGGATAGCTGCCCATAATGCACCACTCCCAACAGCGCTGCAAATGTGGCCATGACAGAGTGCTGGTAGCTGTCAGTGTGTCCACACTGCAGCGCTTTCCCTAAACAGCTGTAGGAAGACAGCTTTAACTCCCAGAGCTGGACAGCTGCAAGTGTAGCCAAACCCTCTCTAAGCCGACCCCTTATGAGAACAGCAGGGACTAGCATGACTAGATGTCCCGATTTTTGGGTCTTTTTCTTATACAGGTGCCTATTAACCCCACCCCCATCCCAATTTTTCACATTTGCTGTCGGATCACCCTAGCAGGGGTTGCACACATGGCTGCATTAACCTTCAGGTGCTGAGGTTTCCCTCTCTCCGTTCCCAGAGCCTGTGATCAGGAAACAGACATCAGGGTTCCCAGGTGCTGCACAGACCATGACTGAGATCAGATCCCATATTATGCAAGGTGCTGTACAAACCCTGGGCAACACTGAGACACCCAGGAGGTTCCCCTCAATTTCCCTGAGCCTCTGCTGCCCAACTTCTTCTGAATCCCTCTGGCTCACCCCCCCCCACACAAAAAACCCACCTTTCCAAACAGTCCTTCTTTCCTTGCCCCCTGATTCTGGTTTCACACCCTGGGACCATCTCCTCTCTTTGTCTCTCCCCCTCCAGGTGAAGCAGAGATGGAGGAAACTTCAGCCACTGCAGTCAGCCTCAGCGAGCACTGCAGCCGGCCCCGGGGGAGGGAGTGTGTTTGCAGACACAGGAAGGGAGCAGGGGGTGCTGGGAAGAAGGCGGCAGGAGAACAAAGCTCAGAGACCCAACATGAGGAAATTCCAGGGGGCGGGGCTCTGACACATCCCAGGTGCGGGCAGCTCCTGGGGGCGGGGCTCTGGCTCAACTCGAGGGAGGGGCAGCTCCTCGGGGCGGGGCTCCAGCACAGAGCGTGGGCGGAGCAGCTCCTGGGGGCGGGGCTCTGGCACAGCCCATGGGCGGGGCAGCTCCTGGGGGTGGGGCTCTGGCAATGCCCGGGGGCGGGGCAGCTCCTGGGGACGGAGCTCTGGCTCAGCTCAGGGATGGGGCAGCTCCTGGGGGTGGGGCTCTGGCACATTGTGACGTGGAACTAAGGCTGAACAGCTGCTTCCTGGTTCTCCACGTGCTTCCAGCAGCGCTGGAGCTGCCCGAGCCGGAGCGGAGTCGCTGTTCTCAGCTGCAGCCAGGATCTGCCCCCGGCCCCGCTGGGATCCAGGTGGGGACAGAGACTGGGGCCCGGAGGTTCCCCTTGGTGTGGCTGACGGGGGCGGAAGGAGAGAAGCCGGAGCTGCAGGCGGGGGAAGCGTGGTGGGACATTGTGACCCGGAGACCCCGGGGAATGAGAGGCACTGGGGGCAGGAAAGTGACTCTGCCCCAGGGAGCCTGGGAGAAGCCTTGAAGGCGCCTCGGCCCCAGTGGAGCTGTAGCAGGATCCGCCCGCCCGCCCCGCTGGGATGGGGGGGCCGGGACCCGGCCGTCGTGTGGGGGGGAGGGGCGGACCCCGGGCCAGGCGGGAGGGGTGGTGTATTAAATCCCTCCCCATAGCAATGTGCTACTCCCGGGCACTGCGCATACCCAGTAACAGCCTCTGAAGCCGCTGCCCTTCTCCTTGCCCGGACCAGCCGTAACGTTCCGCCGGGCGCTGGGGGCGGGGCTGGAGCGGGGCGGGGGAGTAACAGGGAGCGTGGGAGGGGCGGGCGCAGAGCAGCAAATTGATGGGCGGGGGGGGGTCAGGCAGCTGGAGGCAGGGTTCGTGGGGGGCTAAAGGGCACAATCCGGGCTGCTGGGAGGAGCAGGAGTTGAGCTCAGGGGGAGTCGCTGGCAGAGCCCCCCCCCTTTGGTGTGAGGGCGGAGGTGTCGAGGGGGTAGGAGAAGCCGGAGTTGCAGGGGGGGAGGTCACTGGGGTGGGGGGGGTAGATCTGTCTCTATGCAGCCAGGACATTCCCGGGATGGGAGGGAGGTGAGTTAACTGGATCCTGTCCCTGTTTCTGCCACTTCCTCCCACACACACATTCTCTCAAGATTTCCCCTTTTCTCTCTCATTATCACACGTGGCTATAAAATCCAGGGAGATTCTCCTCCCCCCCCCCCCAATGATCAGCTCTCTAATTGCCTCTGATTTTCCCTTTTCTCTCCATACTTCTCAAATGTCAATTTAAAATCTCTCCGATGGGGGGTGGATTTTCCCACCCATTTTATCTGTAGCGATTTGTCCTTGTTTGGGTGGGAAATTGTTGCCCTGGGTCATTCCCCAGAACATGGCTCCCACTAGAGTGGGATGGGATGAGGTTCCCGTTCTCTGCCAGGGCAGGGAAGGGAAGGGAGGAGCACATCCCCCATGGAGACTGCCCAGACCCCATTTCCCAATTCCCCTGCGGCCACCTTCCATTGTCCAGGGAGCCTTCCAGCTCCCCCCCCCCGCCCTTAAATCAGCTCCTCAAAGGGCTCTGAGCTGCTCACGGGAATGGTTGCCCCGTGGCCGGGGGAGACCATCACATTCTGTTTTTGTATTGGACAGTCGTATAAAATCCAGTCCAACAGTCCCCCTTTTCCACTAGTTATTTAATAGCAACATCAAATCCCCTCTGATCTTGGTGGTTTTCTCTCATGTTATCAAATGTCGTTTGTGACAGGGTTCTCTCTGCGTGTCTCAAAGATTGATATAAAATACCTCAAACATTTGCCCCACTTCTCTCTAGTTGTTTTATTTCTAATTGAATATGATGGGTTGTTTCCCAATGTGCTAAGATGCAGCCGCCTCTGGGGTGGATCCATGGTGGCCATTATTTGCTAGTGACAGCCCGTGGATCTTTCTTGCCCTCCAGGCATTCCATTCTCCTGTTAAAGAAGCACTCCCCAGGCTCACTCTGCCTGTGTGACTGGCCAGCAGGAGGTGGTGTTAACTTTCTAGCCACTTCTCACACTCTGTGAGGTAACACTTGCAGGGGCAGGGAAGGTGTCTGTGTGGGGAGATTGCAGCTGAAGGGGCATTGTGGTAGGGGGAGGCCTCTGGGTGGCTGGGAAGGGGGTACCCTAGTCAGGTTGGTGGGTTGTGGAGGTTTGGTGTTTTCGGGGGTGGTGGTTCTGATGTGCCCATCCCTGAGGCTATGGGTCCTGGAGGTGGGTATCGCTGGGGGCCTGGTGACTGCAGAACAGTGAAGGTGGGTGTCTCTTGGGGAGGCGAGACAGAGGGTTAGAGGGAGCCTGGTTCTGTGCCAGGGGCTCTGTCTATGCTTCCCCCGCTAGTTCCTGGTTTTGTTGCCATGCCCAGTTCACAGAGCTGGAGGAGGGGATCCCTGGCACTAGGTGAGGGCATGCCAGGGAAGCAGAGTGATGGGTCGCACTGTAAAGCATCAGGGGGTCACACTGGGCAGAGGAGGGGGTCCCAGGCAAATGTCAGGGTAGATCGTTCTGCAGGGTGGGGAAGTTCCAAGGCAGGCAGTGAGGGACTGAGTTCCCAGTGGGGTGGGGGGTCCCTTGAGAGGGTCCCTGGCTGTTGGGGGCTCTTGGTGGGGGGAACCCTTTGGGATTCCCAACCTGGCAATCATGCTGTGGTGGGGGTTCTCTGGCCGGTGGGGCTTTGAGGGGTATCTGGGGTCCATGGTCAGGGACTCTGGGGGCTGCGTCCCAGGGAATATCTGATGGGATCCTGGCTGGGGGGTGTCTGGGGCCCCTGGCTGGGGAGTCTGGGGTCTGGGTACTAGGGGGTGTCTGGGGGCTGCTGCTAACCATGATCCTTCTCTCTGGTCAACTTGTACCAGAGTTCTGGCTCCTAGTCACCAGGTCACCAAGTCCATTCCCCAGTCAGGTGCCCTGTCACTGTGATAACTTTCTGTCCACTTAGCAAACACTGTTAGTGTGAAATCACAGAATTTACTTTTCTCCTCTTTTGAAAACTGCAGTAACTTTCGGTTCCGTTTGGAAAATTTTTGCCCCCAGTCCTTGTCCTAGATCTACGGGGGTGAGGGAGGTGGGAAGGGAGTCAGCACTGCCACACGATGGTCTTTTCCACAGCTTTCTGAACTCATTCTTTCTGAAATCCGGTGTCATTGAGACAGTTGTAAATCCAGAGTCACTGTATGGAAAGACAAGGAGTGATTCCAGATGGACAGTGGGTCAAATGAGATCAGCCATTCTCCCTGTGAGGAGGGGCTCCCATTAGCTGCTCTCCCCAGAGAGTTAAAGGAGGGAAGCTGCTCATACACTCCGTCCCTCTCTGCTCAGGATATTGGGGTTCAGCTTCCTGGGTCAGATGCTGCAGCCTCCATTGTGATCTGGGAGACCAGGCTTGGCAGCTGCTGCTCCCACAGTGGGGCTCTGTGCTGGGAAGTGACCTTAATTAAAGCTTCTTCTCTGCCCGGCCCAGGGGATGACTTTCTGCAGCTGGTCCTAGCCCCCTAGGGCAGTCCTGGGCCCTGTTACTACTAAATTGTGAGCCAGAGTCTCCAGGTAACTGAAAGACCTCAGGGAATGTCCTAGGGTCTGGCAAGAAAGTGACTCTGCACAAACAACACCACCTCATTTCTCCTCCCATTAGCGGTTGCCAGGAGGAAATCCAGCCATGGGAGAGCAAAGCCCCCAGGAATGGGACTGTCCCAGCCAGAGGGGCAGGGAGAGAGGACAGGAGAAGGAGAGATTGAAAGGGGCAGTGGGAGAAATGAATGTGGAGGAGAGATTTCCAGCTCTCTAGTCCACCCAGACACATGTATTGCTGCATCCTGGGGCAGAACCACTTTCCAGTGAACAAAACAAGGATCAGACAGAACAAAAGCCAGTTCCTGACTCCATATTCCCCCTGCTGGGGTGTGGCTGCCGTGGGGTCAGTGTCTGAGGGAATCGCCCACAGTGACTCCTTTGGTTCTGCTCTTTTCTAGCCTTGTGTTCAGAGAAGGGATGAGGGGAGAGAGAAGGGAGGTTAAAATGTGTCTGTGGACTTAGCCTGGCAGGAGGGGCCACGTCTAAATTGTAATAAACAGATTGAGCATTTCCCAGCATGACAGAATCTAGGGTGTCTGTCTGCAGGGAAAGGGCCTGGGGGAATTGTGATGTGAAATTAACTAAAAGCGGTACTGAAACGCCCACAACTACCCTTCTCCCCCAGACAGGCTGCAGAATGTTTTGCTCCAACTCATCCCAGCCTGGCGTGGGACAGGGAAGAGAAATGGCTGCAGTGAAGTCAGTCCAGGTAGAGATTATCGGGGGGTTGCTGGTGGGTTCCTGCTGGAGGAAAGGGAGAGCAAATACACCAGAGGTGGGAAGGTTTGCAGAGTCTGGTTTGGAGGTTGGAGCGGGGCAGGAAATTCACAGCGTGGGGAAAGGAGGAGGCCAGAGTGTGGGAGACCTGCTGGGACTTATTTACTAAGTGGCCTAGATTCTAGGAACAGACCCAGGAGGTTTGGAGGTGGAAATGCCCTAATTTGTGAAGAGAGAAAATAACCCACCTACATGGAGCTAGTCAAACTGACCAGACTCCTAGTGCTGGAGCCTGACCTCATTAACCATCAGCTGCTGTGAGATATAAAGGGGACACCCATGATTCAGGTTTATTGGAGCTGCCTCTCCCTTCATATCCCGCTCCTCACAATGAGGAGGGTGTTGGGCATCCTACCAGCGAGCTCTCTTTGGACCCTGCTAGGGGCTCCATCTCCTGTATCAGTCAGTGGCTAGTAGGGGGGTGATGGATATGCTGGGAGAGATAAGGGGCTCTCTCTTCATCCCCTCACCCTGGCATTTGCTGGATACTCTGAGCCAGGTCGAGGTGGGACTCTCCTGACTATGATCCACCCAGAGCTTCCATTTGATTCACTCTTCTCTGCCACAAATAGTGGGGCTGTGAGTGGCGCAGCAAGTCCTTAGTGTTGGACTCTTACTCTTTCAGGGACTGGTGACCTTCAAGGAGATGGCTATGTATTTCACCAGGGAAGAGTGGGCTCTGCTGGACCTCACTCAGAGAGCCCTCTACTGGGATGTCATGCAGGAGAACTATGAGACTGTGAACTCGCTGGGTAAGGGTTCCTGTCCCTTCTGTTCTTGGAAGGGGAAATGAAGAGTGAAGGTTCACGCCACCCCCACAATGCCATCTGTATCCTGTCCTGTTTCAGCATCACCCCAATAGGCCAGTGACACACATAATACCAGAGACCCTCCTTTGCTGCAGAACACTTTAGAAAAAGAGCACAGGAGCCGTATTGCACAGTGTCAAATATCTCCTGTTTGCTCAAGTGAAACTGGGGGTTAGGTCTGGCGTAACTGTCCCATACCCCTAATCATTTTTGTTGCCCTTTTCTGAACCTTTTCCAATTCCAATATATCTATTTTTGAGATGGGGTGACATGTGCATGCAGTATTCAAGATGTGGGTGTATCATGGATTTATTTG
Source organism: Gopherus flavomarginatus (assembly GCF_025201925.1). NCBI lineage: Eukaryota > Metazoa > Chordata > Testudines > Testudinidae > Gopherus > Gopherus flavomarginatus. The sequence goes on along the minus strand of NW_026114849.1, from coordinate 2,348 downwards.
CTGTTTTTACAAATATGATCTATGAGATATTCTGTCATATCTATCACTTTCTTAATTATTTCCTACATTGTTCACTTTTTTTCACTGCTGCTGCACATTGAGTGGATGTTTTCAGAGAACTATCCACAGTGACCCCAAGATCCATCTCTTGAGTGGAAACAACTAATTTAGACCCCATCATTTTGTATGTATAGTTGGGATTGTGTTTTCCAATGGGCTGCACTATGTGTTACCCTGTCATCTAGTACTGCTGAGATCCTGGATTCAGTAATATCCCTGCCCTTCCTGTTCCCTTTCTCCACCGAACCCCGAAAGCCCATGCTTCCTGTTCCCAGCTTCCCCAGGATTCTCGCACTGTCTCTGAACCTCTCTGTCAGCAAGAAGCAGTGCCAGGGACACTTGCCCTCTGTCTGGAGTCTTCGATTTCTGGGACATGGATTTACTTTCTCTGTGTTGTAAGAGGCTCTGTCATAATGAGTGTCTGTGATGTTACCCAGAGTACAATCTGGACTGTTAAATAGCTGTCCCCTCAGCTCTCCAGGATGGGGTGCCTTTTCCACTGTTTTCCCGCGAGAACAGCCCCTCTTGGCCAATTATCACACAGTCTCCAGCATGTAACTCACTCCCAGCTACACAGTATTGAGTGCTGCTAGACAGCCACTCATGAATTACACCTCAGGAGAAAACCAGCAAATTCTCAAGTGCCCAACTTTCCCCCAGAAATGTGCATCTTGCACTGTCCAGCACGCTACTGAACGACCCAAGCTCATATGAAGTCTGTCATTTCATCAGCGGAAAATGACATGTACCAGCTTGTTATCCCAAACAGAGTTTCCAACACACTTCAATCCACACATACTGGTTAGATGAACAATAAACCAAGATTGTTAACTACCAAAAACTAAAACTAGGCCCAGTCCATGAAAGGGGCACTCCCAGGAGAGACTGTATAAAGGCTGGAACATGAAACACCTTTGTAAACCTGAGACAGCTGCCTTGGGGACAATGACAGGGAGAATCCCCCAAAGTGACTCCTTTGTTTCTGCTCTTCTCTGGCCTCCGATTGTTCCTTCCAACGTGGAGTACTTTGCACTTGTCTCTACTGAATTTGATCCTATTTACTTCAGATCATTTCTCCCGTTTGTCCAGATCATTTTGAATTTTAATCCAATCCTCCAAAGCACTTACAACCCCTCCCAGCTTGGTGTTGTCCGCAAACTTGATACGTGTAAGAGAGAGACTGTTACTGGGAGGGTTTCGCCATGTGTCAGAGAGTTACAACCTGGTGGGAGGGGGCTAGGCCTGTACTGGAATAAGGTCACTCTGTGCTTCACAGTGTGCTAGAACCTAGAATGTGCATTAGCAGGGGAAAAGCTGGGGGGAATCGGCTTGGGGAATGGACAAAAGCCTAGTCTGAATTCTCACACCTTGCCCTTTTCACCCCGGCAGGCCAGAGAATAACATCCATGTTTCGCTGCAGATCATCTCGTCCTCCTAGGGGCAAGGAAATGGCTGCAATGGAGCTGGCTCAGGTAAGAGATTATCAGGGTGGCGGGCTCTGCTTGGAGGTTGAGGAGCAGTAAATGCATAAGAGGGTGGGAATTGCTAGAGGTGGTGGGAAGCAGGAAATATCTCGGGTGGAGAAAGGGAGGGGACAGCATGTGACAAACCTGCTGAGACTTGTGTAGTGTAGGGCATGATGGGTTGTCACCCCCAGGAGGCAGTTTGTGGAGCTTCTGGGAACTGCTGTGTCCTCTAACCCTCACTCTGGGCTGGCCCTTCTCACACTGCTTTGCTGGAGATTTCGCCAGCCTCTCCAGGGGATGTTATCACCCAACACAACAGCTGGTGGCGCCATGCTGCCAACTAAGCTACCTGAGTGCGTTACCTAAGCCACTCAAGCATAGATAGAAGACAAGAGCCAATTTCCCACTCTCCAACCTTGCACACTTGCTGTAGTGTAAATCAAGAATGATACCATCTTATAGTGCACAGGGATCTCTATAATGCAAGCTCATTAATGTAGTTCCCCTTCCCCTCGATATGGGACAGATGTGCACAAGAAGCTGAGATTTTCCCCAGACACTTCGCTCAAAATACGCTGGTTAAGATAAAGCATCAAACAAGTTTATTAACTGCAGAAAGATAGATGAAGTGATTATAAGTGATAACAAACAGATCAAAGCAGATTATTTAGCAAATAACCAAAACTCAGACTAAGCCTAACATACTAGATGGATAGAATTTGAATTAGCAATTTCTCACCCTGACTGATGGTACAAGCAGTCCCCCAAGTTTCCATACACAAGCTAGAAATCTCTTGATCCTGAGAGCAGCACTTCCCCCAC